>NC_073342.2:18612500-18912500 GCF_027580225.2 Misgurnus anguillicaudatus | reverse complement strand
ATGCATACCCCTACCGTTTAGAAAAGGTTTTAAAGTCGTAGAAGAGATAAAAAATATGACTTTGACTTTGATCAACAAGCACAAGAAGACAAGAGTCCCAGGAGAGCCGAGAGACTTCATTGACTGCTATCTGGATGAGCTTGATAAGGTTTGAGTTTGTGTGTTATAGTCTAAAAATTTGCATGACTCAAACAATTTAAACCTCACTAATAAATCTTCATAATATCTGATGTTTCTAGAGAAGTAATGATGGCTCCACCTTTGATGAATCTCGGCTCATCATGTACATTTTGGACTTGCACTTTGCAGGGACTGATACAACATCTAATACCCTCCTCACTGCATTTCTCTACCTCATGAATCACCCCGAAGTTCAGGGTTTGTATTTTACAAACACACTGAGTTTGATTCATTTTGCTCAAATTATTAAAGTACCCATCTTATGACTGCTTTTCCACAAGTTAAATAGGTGTATGAGTTCCATAAAGCATGTTTCAAAAGTTGTTTGCTCGAAATAGCTTGTAGGAAAAGATTGTTACCCATCCAAGGAGCCCCTGTTTCAGGGCAGTTCAGATTGTGCCGTTTTGAGCTAGTCATTACATATTTATGAGCTGCTGCTCCTTTGATCACGCCCCACTACTAACGTCATGTGCGCATGCATAGTGATATCGTGAGCAGTACAGACCATACTGTGTTATTATTTTATATAATATTATTATTATTATTATTATAAAAATATCTATATAGCCTAACGTTACTGCAAAACAATTTTACAAACAATTTTAACATCACTATACATTTAAAAGGTATAATTTACGGGATTAGCATCAATGTATGATCTCTGTTTTGAGATACAGATGCTCTAGCATCATAAATGTAGTATTTTGTGACAGAAGATGACAACATGCAAAATATAACGCGACTTCTTACCTTTTGTGTTGATACAACGATCGCGAATCGAATCCAGTCTGTTTCAGATGTGTGAATGATCCATGAAAGTCCAATAAAATACATCCAATGACCATTTTTGTCCACAAATGCATATAATCCGTGAAATATAGATACATAGTCTGTTGTTTACATCAGATTTCGCATGAACGTCTTATCGCCTACAACCTGATGACTATTTGCGTCGTAACACACTGTATATAAGATTACTCCAGGTTCCAATAACCACGCGTTAAAACTTTGTTTTTAAAAGTAGGCGGGAGTAATCCATAATATCCAAATAGCGCTGTTATTTCCGTGAGAAATGATGACAGCACAGAGGGTATCAGCGAAGTGACTGCTCTCTGTGTTCTCTAGCTACCTGGTGGGTGGAGGCCTGCGAGTGGGGTGGTGGGCGGGGAAATTCAAACTGAATGTGACAAAACGGCTAGTTACGTCACTTCGGAGCTGAGTTTGAAACCGTGTAATCTGAGATTCAAGGCAGAGGACATTCAGAAACCTGTATCTCACTCAAAACAGAATGGATGATTTTTTTCCCCTAAAACCCAGAAAAAGTGAGTTTTTCATAATATGGGCACTTTAAGCTTAAACACACATCATCATGTCTTTGTTTTTCCTCCAGCGAGATGTCAGCAAGAGATTGATGAAGTTCTGGAAGGTAAAGATCAGGCGTCGTATGAAGACAGACACAATATGCCGTACACACATGCTGTGATTCATGAAGTTCAGCGTGTGGCACACACCGTACCACTGAGTGTGTTTCACTGCACCACCAAAGACACAGAGCTGATGGGTTACAACATCCCAAAGGTTAGAAAACCTCAATATAAACTTGAGCTTTTCATATTTAATAATTGTTAATAATTTTCTTTTTTTCTCCTTTACTCTTTTAGGGAACTCTTGTTATTCCTAATCTTACTTCTGTACTGAATGAAGAAGGTCAGTGGAAGTTTCCGCATGAGTTTAATCCAGCCAACTTCCTGAATGATGAGGGCCAATTTGAGAAACCTGAAGCCTTCATGCCATTTTCTACCGGTAACTGTTCAGAAATATGTAGGATAATTAATATTTTCATTGTTTACCTTGTTTCATTCTGTTCTGTCATCAGTATTTACAGTATGTTGTTTACCGGACCCCGTGTGTGTCTTGGTGAGGGTCTTGCTCGTATGGAGCTTTTCCTGATCATCGTCACTCTGCTGCGTCGATTCCAGTTTGTTTGGCCTGAAGATGCCGGGGAACCAGATTACACCCCTGTGTTTGGAGTAACACAAACACCCAAACCCTACAGAATGCACATCAGACTCAGAGAACCTGGCAAATAATATTCATGATGTTTTGTGTGACTGGTCACATATATTAAGGTCAACAAAAATAAATGTATTACAACAGATATATGATAACCTAATGTAATAAAAAAATGACAAATTTCCCCAAGAATTTTAATCAATTTCTATACCCTGACTCTGAAGAACACAGTTCAGCCTCAAGATCAGTTTGACCGTTGCTTAAATTCTTATACAAAAGCATCATGACACTGAAGTTTACGCTTAAAGAAAGCGCAACTCACATATGCATTGTGAAACCCAACTAAGCAACTATGTGTCTGAAACTGCCAAATGTAGCATCTACAGTATTGTTCAAAATAATTGCAGTACAATGTGACTAACCAGAATAATCAAGGTTTTTAGTATATTTTTTATTGCTACGTGGCAAACAAGTTACCAGTAGGTTCAGTAGATTCTCAGAAAACAAACAAGACCCAGCATTCATGATATGCACGCTCTTAAGGCTGTGCAATTGGGCAATTAGTTGAAAGGGGTGTGTTCAAAAAAATAGCAGTGTCTACCTTTGACTGCACAAACTCAAAACTATTTTGTACAAACATTTTTTTTTCTGGGATTTAGCAATCCTGTGAATCACTAAACTAATATTTAGTTGTATGACCACAGTTTTTTAAAACTGCTTGACATCTGTGTGGCATGGAGTCAACCAACTTGTGGCACCTCTCAGCTGTTATTCCACTCCATGATTCTTTAACAACATTCCACAATTCATTCACATTTCTTGGTTTTGCTTCAGAAACAGCATTTTTGATATCACCCCACAAGTTCTCAATTGGATTAAGGTCTGGAGATTGGGCTGGCCACTCCATAACATTAATTTTGTTGGTTTGGAACCAAGACTTTGCCCGTTTACTAGTGTGTTTTGGGTCATTATCTTGTTGAAACAACCATTTCAAGGGCATGTCCTCTTCAGCATAGGGCAACATGACCTCTTCAAGTATTTTAACATATGCAAACTGATCCATGATCCTGGTATGCGATAAATAGGCCCAACACCATAGTAGGAGAAACATGCCCATATCATGATGCTTGCACCTCCATGCTTCACTGTCTTCACTGTGTACTGTGGCTTGAATTCAGAGTTTGGGGGTCGTCTCACAAACTGCCTGTGGCCCTTGGACCCAAAAAGAACAATTTTACTCTCATCAGTCCACAAAATGTTCCTCCATTTCTCTTTAGGCCAGTTGATGTGTTCTTTGACAAATTGTAACCTCTTCTGCACATGCCTTTTTTTAACAGAGGGACTTTGCGGGGGATTCTTGAAAATAGATTAGCTTCACACAGACGTCTTCTAACTGTCACAGTACTTACAGGTAACTCCAGACTGTCTTTGATCATCCTGGAGGTGATCATTGGCTGAGCCTTTGCCATTCTGGTTATTCTTCTATCCATTTTGATGGTTGTCTTCCGTTTTCTTACACGTCTCTCTGGTTTTGCTCTCCATTTTAAGGCATTGGAGATAATTTTAGCTGAACAGCCTATCATTTTTTGCACCTCTTTATAGGTTTTCCCCTCTCCAATCAACTTTTTAATCAAAGTACGCTGTTCTTCTGAACAATGTCTTGAATGACCCATTTTCCTCAGCTTTCAAATGCATGTTCAACAAGTGTTGGCTTCATCCTTAAATAGGGGCCACCTGATTCACACCTGTTTCTTCACAAAATTGATGACCTCAGTGATTGAATGCCACACTGCTATTTTTTTGAACACACCCCTTTCAACTAATTCAACTAATTGCCCAATTGCACAGCCTTAAGAGCGTGCATATCATGAATGCTGGGTCTCATTTGTTTTCTGAGAATCTACTGAACCTACTGGTAACTTGTTTGCCATGTAGCAATAAAAAAAAATATACTAAAAACATTGATTATTCTGGTTAGTCACATTGTACTGCTATTATTTTGAACAATACTGTATGTACATGTACACTCACCTAAAGCATTATTAGGAACACTATTCTCATTAATGCAATTATTTAATCAACCAATCACATGGCAGTTGCTTGAGTGCATTTAGGGGTGTGGTCTTGGTCAAGACAATCTCCTGAACTCCAAACTGAATGTCAGAAAGGGAAAGAAAGGTGATTTTAGCAATTTTGAGCGTGGCATGGTTGTAGGTGCCAAAAGGGCCGGTCTGAGTATTTTACAATCTGCTCAGTTACTGGGATTTTCACACACAACCATTTCTAGGGTTTACAAGGAATGGTGTGAAAAGCGAAAAAACATCCAGTATGTGGCAGTCTTGTGGGCGAAAATGCCTTGTTGATGCTAGAGGTCAGAGGAGAATGGGCCGACTGATTCAAGCTGATAGAAGTGCAACTATGACTGAAATAACCACTCGTTACAACCGAGGTATGCAGCAAAGCATTTGTGAAACCACAACACGCACAACCTTGAGGTGGATGGGCTACAACAGCAGAAGACCCCACCGGGTACCACTCATCTCCACTACAAATAAGAAAAAGAGGCTACAATTTGCACAAGCTCACCAAAATTGAGAAAATAGAAAGGGTGTAACCTACCGTTTAATCACAGTTAAGCTATTTTATACCACGGGTCTGTTGAATGCTGTATTCTGATTAGGGTTGTGACAATTAATCGGGCAAATGCGCATTTTCGCATTAAATGAGAAATGTTTCCTGGGTGTTAATTATTTTTCAGTAAACCGCACCCCTAACTTGTCAAAAATAGGCACTAGAGCAATGTTTGTGGTAACCGTGGTATAAGCGGAATAATTGACTCCGGTACTTTGAATTATTTGAAAATAATACACACCCACGATGTACCACCTTGGGTGTGCAATTATTCCTTACTTAAAGCATGAACAAATTACTGTCACAGAAATAAACCTTTTACATATGCTATTAGGATACAAGGATCGACTACAGAGGGATTAAAGGTCTACTTAGCAGTTTGGTCAGATGAACACAGATACAGAAGCGGTTGTATTTATGTGTGAGAGTTCATTTTATCTGGAATATGACTGTAATGTTTGTTCAGACAGGCAATATGCCAAGAGGAGATTAAGTGGGTGGTTCAAATCCAAAATCTTGTTTTTGCTGGTTTAAGAATAAAGCTGTAACAGCTAGGTATCAGACAAAATGCTGGGATTTTTGACTCTGGTGTGGATATGCATCTTTCTACTCTTCCTCCTCATTCAGATCGCGAGGCCCAAGAACTTTCCTCCTGGACCTCAACCTTTTCCAATATTTGGAAATCTTCTTCATCTGAACAACGTCAATCCTTTGAACGATTTGAAAAGGGTATGTTTAATTTTTGATTTAAGGTGTGAAATTACTGATTTTCTTAAAAAGTTGCTTTTCATGCTTAATAAAATCATAATTTTAGTTTGCAGAATGCTATGGGAAGATTTATACGCTTTATTGGGGATCACGACCTGTTGTAATTCTTAATAGTTTTGAGGTTATAAAGGAAGCTCTGGTTACTAAAGCTGTAGACTTTGCAGGACGGCCACAAGAGAGCATGTTCACTCATATGTCAGATTTTAAAGGTAAGTTTAACTATCAGCAGGACGTTAAGACTTTCCCTTGTTATGTTAGTTCAGTATATCCAACCAAAAATATGTACCCTAGCTGTCACAGAGGCAGTAACCTTTCAAAAAATACACCTTTATATCTAAAGAGTGCATATGACTGAGTACCCCAGAGGTGCATATTGGTGCCTTAAAGGTATTGGTACCAATGTATACATATCTGTACCTAATGATAATAAGACCTTTTAAAAAGTGTACTGCACCAATGACAACTGGAGTACATATTTTGCATTAAAAGAAAGATTTGTTCAAGAAGGATGCACTTTTACCCATGGTAAATGATTTTAAAGGGATATTACCCCATGATTTACTCACCCTCAAGCAATCTGAGACACATTTCTCCATCATCTTTCAGACAAACAAATTTGGAGTTATTTTAGTAAATGTCTTTGCTTTTCCAAGCTTATATAACAGTAAAAAACAGGGATCAGTGAAGTTGTCTCCGGCGATGACATGTTTATCCGGTGGCAGCTACCGTAGCTTCTCTATGTGTTTCAAAAGCGAGGGGTGAGCAGTGGACTAAGCCGTTGGTTGCAATTCGCAACCTCACCACTAGATGCTGCTAAAATTTACACACTGCACCTTTAAAGAGCCAGTAAGATGCTAATTTTAAGTGTCTTCAGTCTGCCTAAACCTCACCTTTCAGTAGCCTCCTCTGCTCTGATTGGTCAACTGACACACAGACCACAGATCAGTGGCACAGACCAACAATAGTGCAATATGTATTGACCTAGTGCTAACATGATTTACTGAGAAGACATTATCGACATCAATACAAATCATTAATCCAAGCAATAAAAACTACGACAGACACTAACATTTTACACTCATTTAAGCAAGTGTAACTTAAGCTAACCGGGCCAAAGTTTAACTGCAAGATGCGTTGCTAGCGCAGCTTACTGATAAGACATTACAGTAAACTAGACATTTTAGAACACTCGGGGGAAAATAAACACAATGTAATAATCATACTTACAGGTTGTGGTTAGGAGACGCATGTTCCTCCAATAAAGTGGGTACTGAACAATCTTTCATTGCCAAACAATTAGTAAATCCCTCCGTGATAAAGTCATTTTAACCACTGATTCTTCATATATCTACATCCTTTGGTAGTGAAAACAACACAAACTGAAAACACATTGTGGAATGATATTTACACACTAACTAGCTAGGTAAGAGTTTTCGTTTCTCCCAGACAAGGCTGTAGGCGGAGATTATTATGCAAAGTGTTTGTATTACGTAGATAAAAGACAGGCAGGAGATTCAATCCATATGACAACTCGTTTCAGCGATTCAGAGTCGACCCCTACTTTAGAAGCCAATAACTTTATTAATCGTGAACTTTTTGGTTCAACTACTTTGCACATTGTTTACATTGATGGGCAGCTACATGACACACTGCGATTTTGGATCTGTGTGACTCTTTAAGGGTAAGAAAATCATGGGATAATTATTTGATATTTTGCTGGAGTATCCCTTTAAGCTAACATTACTTAATATTAAATCAACGTGTCAGAGAAAAACCTGTTGTGAATATAATTGAGATGTGTGGCTGATTGAAAATCTTACATGTACTACGTTGGCCTGCTACAGAGGCTGTAGCAGACACAAAAAGAAAAGTCCTTATAGTCATAACCAACATCACTGTTTTTTTTTTTTTAAAAGGTATTCTTATGGCCGACTATGGCCCTGGTTGGAAGGAACATCGACGCTTTGCTCTCATGACCCTGAGAAACTTTGGTTTGGGGAGGCAAACAATGGAGGAGAGGATTCTGGGAGAGATATCACATATTGTTGCTTATTTGGAAAAAAATGCTGGTTAGTCTTTGCAAAAAAATTATTTATTAAAGAAATAGTTAATTAACCCATATTTTACTCAACCATCTGTGTATATAACTTTCTTTGTCCTGCCAAACACATTCCTTTACTATTCTTTTAATTCCCCAAAATTAAAATGCTGTCATTATTTAGTCGTCATGTTGACTTTCTCTCTTCTGTAGAATACAAAAGAAGATAAATGATGGCAACCTCAACAATTGACAATACTCATTGGCTTCCATAGTAGGAAAAACAAACACTATGGAAGTCAATGGATACCTTAATTCGTCAAAATATCTTATGTATTAAACAGGGAGAGAAACTCATACAGGTTCAGTAGATGAGGAGTAACTTATGACAGAATTAAAATTTTTGTGTGAACTATCCATTCAATTGCTGTTTTTCCCACTAAGTCAAATAAATAAACTTAGTAAATTGTGATGCTTTCAATGTTAAATCATACAGGAGGAGCTGTGAATCCTCAGACCTTGTTTCACAATGCTGCATCAAATGTTATCAGTTTGGTTCTGTTTGGATCCCGCTATGACTACAGCGATGAATTTCTTACAAGCTACGTTCAACTTATTACAGAAAACTCAAAGATTATCAGTGGACCCTGGAACGTGGTAAGATACAATATTGACTTAAATATGCTGTAATCACAATATTGTCTTTTATTTTCCATGCATTAAGTCAAACAGGATTGAAACGACATGCAAAAGTGTAAATGATTACAGAATGTACAAAAATTTGATTTTTACAGGTATATGAAGCCTTTCCTTTATTGAGAAACTTGCCTCTACCTTTTAAGAAAGCTTTTGATAATGCAGAAAAGATCAAAGAAATGACTATGAAACTGATCAATGAGCACAAGAAGACGAGAGTCCCAGGAGAGCCGAGAGACTTCATTGACTGCTATCTGGATGAGCTTGATAAGGTGTGTGTTACATTTTGGATTTTACTTGGACTTTTCTCATATATACCATATGAGTTTGTGTTTATGAATATTGATTTTAAATGAGCATATCTCTTATGGGCCCAATGTTTTTGTGCCAAAGTTTGTGAACAACATCTCATGTTCCACAGAAAGAAAACGAGACTTCCACGTTTTCTGAAGCCGAGCTCATCATGCAAATTATGGATTTACACTTTGCAGGGACTGACACCACCTCCAACACCCTTCTTGCTGCATTTCTCTACCTCATGAATTACCCTGATGTTCAGGGTCTGTATTTCAACAAAACACTGAATCTTCTTTAGCTCAAACACAGTCAATTATGACTTAGTTTTTTCTCCAGTGAGATGTCAGCGAGAGATTGATGAAGTTCTGGAAGGTAAAGATCAGGCGTCGTATGAAGACAGACACAATATGCCGTACACACAGGCTGTGATTCATGAAGTTCAGCGTGTGGCAAACACCGTACCAAGTGCGCTTCATAGCACCACCAAAGACACAGAGCTGATGGGTTACAACTTCCCAAAGGGAAGAAGCTTTACTGGAGAGCTTGGCATTAACATTGACATGTAAATTAAACCTGAGCTTTTCAAAATCATAATTTACTTCACTTAATCTTTTCCAGGGAACTCTTGTTATTCCTAATCTTACTTCTGTACTTAATGAAGAAGGTCAGTGGAAGTTTCCTCATGAGTTTAATCCAGCAAACTTCCTGAATGATGAGGGCCAGTTTGAGAAACCTGAAGCCTTTATGCCATTTTCTGCAGGTAATACTGAAATACATTGAAAGGTTTGTGAACACTTGTTGCATTTTACAATACAAATTTTAAACCAATTATCTCAATAGCAAATGAAACCGAAGCAATTTTAAACTTTGTATCATTTCTTTGGTTTAAAGGGCACCATTATGGCCATTTTTACAAGACGTAATAGTGTATATAAAATGATAAAATTTCAGCGCAAATATATATACCTCACAGATCATTAACTTCATGTTCAAAACGCCTCTGTTTGGGTGGAGAGCAAAAATATATAATATAATAATATTTATGTCCAAACACCTTGTAAAAGTGGATTTTGCATAACAGGTGCCCTTTACTTGAAAGTATTTGTTCTAAGTTTTACATCTTTTGTGCTTGTTTCATTCTGTTTTGTCATCAGTATTTACAGTATGTTGTTTACAGGACCCCGTGTTTGTCTTGGTGAGGGTCTTGCTCGTATGGAGCTCTTCCTGGTCATGGTCACTCTGCTGCGTCAATTTCAGTTTGTGTGGCCAGAAGATGCAGGGGAACCAGATTACACCCCTGTGTTTGGAGTAACACAAACACCCAAACCCTACCGAATGCACATCATACTCAGAGAACCTGGCAAATGATATTAATCATGAATACATATAGCACAGATGCAAAATGCATGTATTGTGACTGGTCAGTCATGAAGATGTGAATTGTAATGGCAAATGTTTGCCCATATCCTCGTTGTACCTTATTATTCAAAATAACATGAGTGTCCATTAACAAGTGTACAATTTTGCATAAGTGTTGACTGCTTTATTGCAACTTAAAACTTTGCATTGTTCATATTAACAATAATAAAAGTTCAAATCAATGATGATCAGAATCTTGCAATCTATATGTTACAATTTGTAAACTTTATGACTAGTTGTTGCAGCTACTGTAATTAAGGCTATACAGGTGGTCTACCACCAGTTATCTTTTTAAAATGCAGGGTCACATTAAAGGCGGAGTCCACGATGTTTGAAAAACGCGTTGGAAAAGGAGACGGGCCGACTACCAAAACACACTTACAGCCAATCAAATCAAATCAAATGCCGGTTTGCGTATGTGTGGGGCGGGTCTATCAACAGAAGGTCCAGATTCTATTGGGGTAGGGGCGTGTTTGTTTAGGTGATTTCAAATATCAACATTGGCTTTCAAACATCATGGACTCCGCCTTTAACACGTCAATGTTATTTTTTTATCAATACAGGTCAGGGTGCATTGGAGCGACAGTAAACATGTTGGCCGATGTGATTCTGCTTTGGATAAGCTTTTCTCTCTTCTTCTTCTTCTTTCTCATCAAAACCTGCAGCCCCAAAAACTTCCCATCTAGGCCACAACCCCTCCCGATATTTGGCAACCCTGCTACAGTTTAATCTGGAAAATCCCATGCCTGATTTTAAAAGAGTGAGTTTAAAGGTCACCTTCTTCCTGAACCCATTTTTAAAACCCTAGTCGGTGTGTAATGTTGCTATAATAGCATAAATAATACCTGTAAAATGATAAAGCTCAAAGTTCACTGCCAGGCGATATACTTTCTTTAACAGAATTCGCCTTTCAAAGCATAAAGCGAACGGCCGGTTTGGACAACAGCCCTCTACTTCCTGCTTTAATGACGTCACTAGAACAGTTTTTTTGACTAAACTCCGCCCACAGGAACGCTACGGCAGTCGCCAGCTAAGCTAACGCCAAGCTAAGCTGCTGTCGAATCACAACACACTAAATCTTCAAATGTCCCCTTTAAGTAAATAATTTAGGTCAAGGGGGTTCGTCTGACAGAAAAGTTTGAAAATTCCTGCAGTATACAATACAAATCTACAGTGGTTTATGTTTAAAAAGTGTTTTTTTCTGACTTCTTTCTCACGGGGAACGCTCATCATTCCCAACGTCTCCTCTGTGCTGTATGAGAAGGACAAGTGGAAGTGGTTGCCTCATGAGCTTAATCCAGTCAACTTTCTGAATGATCAGTACCAGTATGACAAGCCTGACACATTTATGCCTTTTCTGTTTGTAAGATAACATTGTTTCTGTTTAGCATTGTAAGATAAGCTTCATTCTGCTGTCATGGTGAATTTATGTATACGTTTACCTTGTAAATTCTTTAAAGGCACATGAATAATGTAAAATAATACATATCTGTCCAGATCCCCGCAAATGTCTTGGGGAGGATCTGGTTGGATAGGGTGCTTCTTATTTTTGGTCTCTCTGGTTTGAGTTCATCTGGCCGGAGGACGCAGGAGAACCAGACTTCACCCCTGTTTTTTGAGTGACTCGAGCACATAGACCATACAGGATGTCTGTGAAGCTTAAAGAGACTATGAATTACAGTTTTTTACAATCACTTTGCTACTATTTTCAGAACATTGATGTCATTTTTCACAACTCTAGACACAAAACTCACAACCAAAGATCAAAATGCACATTTTTCAAAACTCTTAACTCTTTTCTCAATTGCTTGGATACAATACACATAAAACTTGGATCATTTGTTCATTCAACCAAAATCACATGTTCAATATGACACAACTTAACATCAACGTACTACTGTTTCAAAAGGCTATTCACACATCACAAATAAGTGTCTATTCATTTTCTTACAATGATCTAACTATCAATCAATACAACTGCCCAAAATGATAAGTAACTGTTGCATTATTCGTAATAGTTGTATGGAAACAGACAAAGAATCTTCCATGTTTACTGAAAATCATGAAAGTTTCAAGATAATGAGGTTCATTGTAACCAATAAGCATGGAGCATGAACCAATTATCACTGTACTGTATAGATGCAGGCCCTTGTAATTGCTTGTCCAATTCTGCCAACTTGTTACTGATGATTGAGTGCAGATTGTAAAATGATGTGACCTATGTTGTGATTGTACTGTAGTGTTTTCATCAATACATTACAAACTTTGTTCAATGATTCCAATGTGTCTGTCGTATTCTCTCTACTACTGCAGTACTTTTACAGATATGTATTTGCTCTACATGTACCATAATGAAATCTGTATCACCAATTTTGTTCTACAATATTTAATGATTGTACAAACAATGACTTAGTGAAACTATCAGTTGCTTGTGTGTGGGTGATCTATAGTTATGTTTTCATGGTATTTCACAGTAAATTTGTGTTTTGAAACAATGATTGTGCAAGTGCAAGATGTCTTTAAAGATGTGAATGCACAATGCAATGTTTTGAACACTAGACAGCCTGTGTTACAAGTGATTACCGTTTTCAGTTTTGTATCTAGAGTTGTGAAAAATGACATCAAGGTTCTGAAAATAGTAGCAAAGTGATTGTAAAAAACTGTAATAAAAACATTGTTTGACTAACATCTGTAAATTCAGATTCAGAAACAGATTTATTGCTTGCACACGCCATGAATTTTTCTTAGTAATTATAGTTTGAGCAAGACACATAGGCAACACTTTAGGTTGTATTTGTTATCATTAGTAAATGCATTGGCTAACAATGAACAATATAGTTTCTGAGCATTTATTCACTTTTGCTAATTTTAGTTTATTGTGTATTACCTAATGCATATGTTAACAAATTAATCCTTACTGTAAAGTGTCATTGAATTAAAAATAATTATACAAATGTTAAAAATATTTTGTGAATATTTATATTTAAAGGTGCAATGTTAACATGGGCATATGTGTGATGTAATGTGGCAAACAAGTGACACCATATACAAAAGATATGACATTATATATTGACTTATTTAAAAAATTATTTTAGATGATGCCTAAACATCTTCAATAATAAAAAACCTATTGTTGAGGTTTGAATTTTGTGCTGTACATTTAATATCTATAGGCCACACCATAAAAACTTTAGTCTCCATGAATTTGAAAAATAATATGGTTAATATGCTAGCTTTTAGGGGCTTTAAAGAATGAGGGAGGGTAAGAAAGTTAGACTGTTTGATAGAAAAATAGTATATAATAATATAATTAATAAAACATGAATTAAATAATATATTCAGTTAATTAAAACAAAATATAAATTGATGCAGACTTATTATTACGTTTAATTGAAAGTAACTCTCCAGTAGGCGGCGCTAATGCGCTTTGTTGTTTTCATTCAGCAAATGTACATCAAGAAGAAGACGCGAGCAGTGCTGGTCACATGCAGGCTTCTGTGATCATTACTGTATATTTTGTGATCATACATTTGTATTTTATTTATAAACATTTTGTTATTTATATCGCCTTTTTGAAGAAAAGATGGCGACAGATGCAAAAAGGGCAAAGGTAAAACAATCTCTTTCTCTAGTTACTACTAATAAAAGTATTGTAAGTTTAGTGGAAGTTTGAAGTAAGTTAACTTATAATTTATATTTTAAATAGATGTGGTCTTTGTAACAGTCCCACATTCAGATACGTAGATGTTTCACAAATGTATTATCTATGAATCTGAATAGCGCACGTGTCTTTCAGATAACGTTAGATGGTAAGACTGATGCGTTTGATCCACTGAAGATTTTCTTGTCATGGTGTGATAGTGTGAATCTGACTCTCAGTGATAAGGTAACTATGATAGTAAAAGCTGTCATGATGATAATAACCTACATCCTTGACTTGTTTAAATCTTAAGAAAACAACATATGTATATGTACTGCTTTAGGTCTGCTTAAGTAAAGATGGTACAGTTGCAGAGTATGGCATGCTTGCCAAAGAGGACATTGAAGAGGGACACGTTTTATTCTCTATACCCAGAGAGACTCTTCTTCATCAGGGCACCACTGAGATCAAAAAGGTGCTTGAAGATGGTAAGAGTATTTTTTGGGATATATTACATTTGAATCAGGATTCAGTGTTTTATAATGGCATTGTCTATAGGTATGAAATCTTTAGAGAGTGGATCGGGCTGGGTTCCTCTTCTTCTGGCCCTCCTTTATGAGTACACGTCTCCACACTCGCACTGGAAGCCGTACCTGTCCCTCTGGCCTGACTTTGGTACACTGGATCATCCCATGTTCTGGTAGGAGACCAAATAAATCATATATCATATAAGAAGACTTCATGATGTCCTTAAAGGGACACTTCACTTTTTTTGAAAATATGCTAATTTTCCAGCTCCCCTACAGTTAAACATTTGATTTTTACCGTTTTGGAATCCATTCAGCCGATCTTTGGGTCGGGGGGTACCACTTTTAGCATAGCTTAGCATTATCCATTGAATCGGATTAGACCATTAGCATCACGCTCAAATATAACCAAAGAGTTTCGATATTTTTCCTTTTTAAAACTTGACTCTTCTGTAGTTACATCGTGTACTAAGACAGACGGAAAATTAAAACGGATATTACGCACTTCCCAAAAATAGTCCCCTGCTATTGAAAGATACTAAGGGGACTATTTTCAGCTGCTGCGTAATATCATTATGCCTCCTGCCGCTATGTTACAGCAGCAAAGTTCTTGATTATTATGCCAGAATGGGAGTGTAGTTCCTAGCCATATCTGCCTGGAAAATCGCAACTTTTGGTTTTCTGTCGGTCTTGGTGCACGATGTGACTACAGAGGAGTCAAGTTTTAAATAGGAGAAATATCGAAACTCTTTGGTTGATTTTTAGTGCGATGCTGATGGTCTAATCGGATTCAATGAATAATGCTAAGCTATGATAAAAGTGGTAGCGCTGGACCCGGAGATCAGCTGAATGGATTCCAAAACGGTAAGAATCAAATGTTTAACTCTAGGGGAGCTGGAAAATAAGTATATTAAGTATAAGTGGAGTGTCCCTTTAAAGGAACCTGTATTCTAAGTTGTGGTGGTTTTGTTTTGAAGGTCAGAAGAGGAGCGGGATAAACTTCTGAAAGGCACAGGAATTCCAGAGGCTGTCAAAAGTGATCTGGAAAAACTTCATGCCGAATATAACGACATCGTCCTTCCGTTCATGAAGTCTCATCCTGATCTGTGGGATCCTGAAAAGCACAACCTGGAGCTCTATAAGAGATTGGTAGCTTTTGTGATGGCCTACAGGTGAGATGAAGCTCCTCATATGCTTTACTTGAAGAAGAGAGGTACTGAGAGGGACATAATCAGATTTTTGATACAAACTTAAAATAAGGATTCACTTAAGCTATATTCTGTAAACAAAGCAAAGATTTTGGTAAAAAACAGAATTTAACTAATTAACGTAGATACAGAAATCTTAGATGGCACTTTATGTAATAAGTCAATATATGCCTAAATATTTGCTAGAATTTAATATAATCCATATTGATATTGAACACTTTCTTCTCTTAGTTTTCAGGAGCCTGTAGATGATGATGATGAGGATGATGAAGAGAAAGCACCCAGTCCTCCGATGATGGTGCCCATGGCTGACATGCTGAATCACATCTCTAAGCATAATGCCAATCTGGAATATACGCCTGTAAGTGATACACAGATATTTAGCTGTTTTGTACATACTACAGTAGAACTACATCCAATATTTAAACCAAATTGAAAGTCAAGCAAACATTTTGTTTTGATTACGCAAAGGATTGTTTGAAGATGGTCGCTGTACGACGGATTGAAAAGGGAGAGGAGGTCTTTAATACCTACGGTCAGATGGCAAACTGGCAGCTCTTGCACATGTACGGCTTTTCAGAGCCGTTTCCAACTAACGTCAATGACACCGCTGATGTTCAGATGTCCAGCGTGTATGAAGCAGCAATGCAAGGTACAAATTCTTTGTCTGGGTTATGTTAACATAGACCTTGTTTCATTTTTTGTATTGATAACTTTGATAATGTTTAGGGCTACAGAAAAGTATCTTTGCTTGTGATTACAGTGACACAAAGCAAAACAGACAAACAGCTGTTATCGGACAAGTGGAAGATGCTGGGTGAGATGGAGATTGTGGGAGAGAAAGGGGTTTTTATCTTCGGCCAGTCAGGTTCTCTCACCTACAGTGAACTCTACACAACACTCAAGGTCATTAGATTGAATTGTACTGTTCATTCAACTTAAAAATATTAAAAAACTAATATTTTTAATTTAATGAACTCAAAATTTTAAGGCAACCATGTCTTACTTTTTTAACCAAAAATCTTTCTTAAACAGACCTATTTGCTTCCATAAACCGCTGATTAACATGCGTTTTTCCGAGTAGGTCCTGTGCATGTCGCGGCAAGAGTTTGAGGAGTTCCGTGAAAACGAAGGTTGGGAGGACGATGAAGGTGATGAAGATGATAAAATGGAGCAGGCTTTGAATTTCGAGAGACTGATGGAGTTGAAGACAGAGTGGAAACGTCTCTTACACGCAGCGGTTCGACTAACATTGAACTCTTATTCTGAGGATGTGGAAACTGACAGAAGACTGTTGGAGGATCAAGAAGCTCTGGCTAAACTCAGCAGCAGAGAGAGAAGAGCCCTGCACGTGCGGTACGGTCAGAAGAGCATCCTACAGCGTCTGGAGCAGCTCACCAAACCCGAAGACTAACTAAATATATTAAAATAATTCATGTGCATACTGGGAAATGCTCTATTATTGTGAAGAAAACAAAATGTATATGGTGGAAATTTGTAAACTTTGATTATTTACTTTCTTTTTTCTGAATTGTGCCCCTGTCTGTAAAATCCAGTCTATTAGGAGCATCAAAAGTTTAATTTCGCTCAATCTTTGACTCAATCAGTCAATATTAAAGATATCAAGGTTATATTTTCACACAATGTTCTTTACATTGTATAGGATGATTTTATGTAGAAAACAGTAAATCACAAAAAATAACTAGCTGGGTTTTCTCAAGCGTGGTCACATTTTATTTTCCTTGGTTTGCTTTTCAAAACAAATACCTGATGAGTCCCCTGCTAAAAAAAAAAAACAATAAAACCATTACAGAAAATTCGAATATGTGTGTTATTAATTGTTCAATTCACAAAAAAACTAAATTCATTTGCAATTGTCTACTGTAGGCTGTGTATAAATCAACAGAAACTTACATTTTATTTTTGAAATGATAAATTTAACGAGGTCCGGACCTCAGTGACCTTAGCTGGCTATGGCCATGATTTATAAAATATTCACAGTAATGGCAACATAAGCATATTTGAATAGAACTTACGTATTTGGGTCGCAGTGGCGGTTCTAGGGAGGGGCCAGTGCCCCTGTGACAACAAGCTTGAACCCCCTTTGTGACCCCTCTAAATGTGGGGTGTGAAATTATTTTATTTTTTTAATTTGCGATCGTTTTTTGATGATCTTTTTGCAAAACCCCCCACAAAAATCGTAGAATCCAGTTAATGTGACTAATACGGAATAATGCAAATGTAAAAATATAATTAAAATGTAAATAGTGACTGAGACTGAATATGCAATGCAAAAGTAAAAATGTAATTAAAATGTAAATAGTTAATGTGACTGATACGGAATATGTCATGCAAATGTGAAAATACAATTAAAATGTAAATAGTGACTGTGACTGATACTAAATATGTAATGAAAATGTAAAAATATAATGAAAATGCAATTACATTTACTGTGACTAATACTGAATGATGTAATGCAAATGTAAAAAATAAAGTTGAAATGCAAATACATTGAATGATTATAAACATGGTATTTTGCCTGTTAATGCCTTTAGTACAGTGCAGAAAATTATATGACAAGAATAATTCTAAATGTAACTGGTCCCTCTAACAGTACGACTGGCCCCAGATTGCCCCCCCCCCCCCAGTTGAAATGGTCTAGAACCGCCACTGTTGGGATGGGATGAGGTGGAAAACCTCAAGAGTTGACACAATTCGAACATGGACCTCTCCAACCGACTCGAGTCGGATCCATGAAAACATGATTTTTTAAATAATACTTCACTTAACATTTCATAACATCTAAATAATTACTGTCTGAATAATATGTCTGGATTCCGACTAGCAGCGCCCCTTTTATGTTTTCACAAAAACTTTAAGATAAGTACGTTTTACACAGAAAGCTTTTACAAACGCGCTCGAATCCGTTACACATGCTGCCATTGGCGCTTTTTGTCCAAGCCCACTGCACAGCAAAAAAAATGGTTGAGTTAAATTACGTTAAAAACTATTTATATTATTTGTGTCTAACAAAAAGTCAATAAATAATCATAAAGTAAATAATGAAAAAGCACATAACATACACGAGTGTCTCGCAACGCCTGTTTTCTGCATCTTTACCGTTCTGATACTTACCACATAATGATAGAATCCAATTCTATCTGGCTTTATATAGCCAGTGAGCGAACGTTCTATATGACGTCATACATGGGGAATTCCACGAAACGCGTCTGTGTCGTGTGACGGTTTCATTGGACGCACGTGCGTTGTCACGGTCACGCGTCTGTTTGTTTAATGGTCTGACTAGTGGCTTAACTGAACTCTGGAACAAATACCTCATCAGTTTGGTTTCCTAAAGACGAGGGAAGACGGCAATCACGGATCACTGAAGGGAGGTTTGGCAGCCAATCTGTAGTTAACATTGTATACATTATATAGTAGTTACACCTTTTAACACTGTAACGTTAGCTCAGTGTAGTTTTTGTTACGATTCAGCCATAATTTGAACTAAGGTAATTACTAACTTTGCTTGTTCAGCAATCAGAAATAAACCACTCTAAAAAAGACTTTGATGTTATTGATTCTTTGCGGAGTGTACCGGAAGCTACATACGTTCCACGAAAGCAGTTTGTTTATTACACTGTTTATCTTGTATCATGTTGATCCAAAATGCGAACTCACTGTACACCCTACTGGACGTATCAGGAACACCATGGTCAGTGAACGTACGTAAATCTACCTTGCTCCAGGTCTGCAGCCTCCCCCTACTCGGACTGACCGTTTCCGCTGGAGTTGTCTTTACTAGTGATGTTACCAGTGACACCGAAGCTCCGAAGCGTGTGTCAAAAAAACGAACCGATTTTCATTGAAGCTTTGTATCGAAGCTTGATTCGTTCTGGCAAAATCACGTGACCAATGACGTCCGAAGCTTCGTTTCACACACACCCACGTGACTGCTTCATTATCTGATTCAAAGGTTTAGAATTGTGTGATGCGCGGCGCGCCCTCATGGGTTGTATTGGAGTATTGCATTACACGGAATCGATTACTGTATAGTGAGTTTATGATATGTATATATATAATATATTAGTAGTAAAAAGCCTTTTCTGCACCACCTAATACCATGATATATTTTTAAATTGGTTCACACTTTATACTTTTGAGACAAGGTCTATCCTTAATTTGTTATTTTTGTTTGAAGTACCATAAGCATGAAATGGAACATGCTTTGGTCATGTATTTAATATAGTGTTACATTTATTTATGAATCTATCCTTAATTTGTAAATCCATTAAGTTTTGCTTTTATAATTAAATTAATACGTTGTTTGGTTGTGGAACATGTTGTGAAACAGCACTTTCACCAGCAGAGGTCCTCATTGAGCTCTGATTTGAAAAGCTTCGAGTAATGAACCTTTTTCCGATACAATTGGGTTGAAAGCTTCACTGCTTCAAGAAAGCTTCACTTCGCCATCACTAGTCTTTACCATATATGGGGCTCGACGTCGTCGCAATGTCCTTGCTGCTAGTGCCTTCATAAAAAGTCTGCATTCGTTCTTCTATGCACAGCGTTCATTTTGGCAATTGCAAGCTGCACGGCAAATACATTGGTGGCTTGCCCCATCGTGACTACATGCAGTCATCTCTCCATTTTCCACGCGTACATTGTTTTGTTTACTGTTGGTTACTATAGGTTACCCTATACCGCCGTCATTCGCTCAAACAACTTGATGGAAACGCACCTCGAATTTCTTTGTTTTTCTTTATTTGCGAATTTTTCAAAGATTCACTTCACGTTTGGATATAAAACCCATTGGTTTTGTGGTCCAGGGTCACATTAAAGAGCACCTAACTATTTCATTGCTAAAAAACGTTATTTTGTGTATTTGGTATAATACAATGATTTCCTGTAGTTCATGGTTAAACAAACATTATTTTCCACATACCGTACATTTTGATATATCCAGATATTCTGCTTTACTCATGCTCTTTTGTACAAAGCTCATTGATCTGAAAAGCTCTGTGTCCCTGATTGGCCAGCTATCTGTACGTTGTGCCGGAAACGTGACGCTCTATACCATGTTTGAAAGATTCGCTCACAATGCAATGCTGACAGGAGTTAACTTACCGGCTATGGGAGGAATTATGCTAATGTCGTCCGTGTCAAACTCGCATAATCGCTTACTTTAGGGCAGCGGTCTTCACTATTTTTTTATGAGAGCCACACTGATAGGTCAGAGTCAATAGGAGAGCCACCCGCCCCTTACTGTATCAAAAGTTACATCCAGACCAGTCATAAATAACATGTTTGCTTATTAAGCTGTCAATCAGTTTAATAATTAAATACAAGGGCAAATCATTCGTTATCATTTACCAGTCAAATTTGTAACTGAGACGAGATGATTATTGATAAAAACAAGATTTTAATTTTTATGTGTGTATGCAGTGCCCCCAGATCCACACGATTGGCGAGTGACATTACTGTACCGCAAGAGCAATTCAAAAGCATAACAAGCCGTCTTATCTCACTGTACATTTGATGTCATATGACAATCGCTCTGTGCAAGCGCTGCATACGATTGAACACACTTAATGTGTGTCTTGATATAATGGGTATGGTCTTCAGCAGAAAAGACAGAAAAAGCGTATGCATGATCATATCACTGTATTATTTACTGCTATACGCCACAAATTAAAACTCGCCAAACCGCGCAATGAGTAACGCATACACACGAAAGGAAATGTAAAATGGTGAATCTGAGGATGGTTGCTCTTTAAACAAATGTAACATTTCAACACATCAATACATGAAATGAGAACTAGGCAAGGAGCAGTTCAAGTGTTTAATGCGGTAACTACAGAATGCATACATACAGGAAATAAGTAGCAGGAACTAAAGGCAACTACAAAGTACTACAAAATACAACACGCGGACCAATACATTTACAAAACATTCGAAATCCTTACAAAATGAGCTGTATTGGTCCTTTTTTGTTCCGCAAGTTGAATCTTTGTACAAACTCTGAAGATCCAATTTACTGAATATTTCCACAATTGTACAAGTGCCAGAGAGAACCTCCAACCCAATATTTGTATTCTCACAGGTGCACAGGTGCAAACTAGTGACCCCCCTGCAGTCCAAGACATTTATCTGATCCTATCAGCTCATCGCACTGATAGCCCTCTCCCCTTAAAAACCAAACATCAGGAAAAATAAAAATAATAAAACAAGACAGCTTCCTCAAGCCACTTATCAAGCTTCCAAACAAAAGTCAATTCGTCTTGAAGGCAAAAGAAAAATGGAGAGTTAGGGGGAGCATAACAGCCAGAAGTAAAATGTGCTCAAGCATGTGTCTCAAAATTACGCAAAATCTGCTCCTGAATGTCCTTCTTAATATTTACATAGAAATTTTAACATGTTTGGGGGAAAAAAACTCCTCAGGTCAGATGTCGCCCAAAAAGGCAGACAGTAATTCAGTGCCAGCTGTGTGTCGATCAGATGTGCAGGGTTGTTGGGTCGAATGAAGCTCTCACTCTGGGTACAGGAGCGGTTCCTGCAGCCTAACTAGCACCTGTTCCCTCCATCACCTGCTGGGCTTGTTTCTGTCCCATGCAGCACTGAGCCACCGACTGGAACAATCTGAGGAGTTAAAGTAAGATTGGCATTACTAAACTTGCAGATGTATCGGCGTAAACGTGCGAAACGATGATGAGGACTCCTACTTCTCGATTTCAGGGGCACAGTGCACAAAATCGTGGCTCCAGAACTTAAAGGCAGGATTTTTGATCAGCTCAATAAAGGTGATGAGCAGACCCCACGGGTGCGGCCGGTTCACGATCAGCCTCTCCAGAAGGACCCTGCGTAATATTGAATTGCATTAGACACTTTCATTGTACAGACATGAAGTAAGGGCAAAAGTCGGAAGTGGTCGGTCGTACCTGGTGATCTGCTCTTGAATGGCTTCAGCATTGGCCTCCGCAAACAGATACAGCATGGTACAGCTGAAGTAGTGTGTGTGGCTGTTCGGGTAACGCAGCTGATTGGCTATCGCATTTAAGAACAGATAGCGGCCTGGAAAAAACAAGGTTACAACCAATAAGGCTCTTGTTTTGCCAAAATGTGCTCAAAGGCTAAATGTAAAGTGGTTTTACCCTCTGTATCCAGGTCGACTGCGAGGTTCTGGAAGATGTCCATGTGTGCCGAGTGAGTAATGGTGCTCATGGAGGGAGTGCTGCCCTTGTTGTGGATGTGGGCGATGGCCTGGGTGCCCACATACAACACCAACGCATTGATCAGCTGGATGTTGTAGCGGTTGCCTGGTTCGTTGGACACCTGAGATAGAACATAATTAGCAATTTTATATTGCCAAAACGGTAACCAATTAGCAATATTAGTATTAGTGCAATATGAGTGGCGCCCCCAACCTGCAGGTTGCTGCGCAGCTCAGAAAGGAAAGTGACAGGTGATCGGGTCTTTAGGTAAGAGTCAAGATCCTTTTTGAACTGGGATGGCATCACACCGGTGAAGTTGGTGAGTATGCGGGGAGCGATGTTGATCTCGCTTAACATATCCACCTAGTGAAAACACAAAGATCAATCTACAGTAAAACTGCAGGTATGATATCAAGTCAGTCCTGTTCAAACATCCAAAATGTTTGATTATACCTTCAGATTCGGGGTGAAGGGGTCTGGAAGCCTCATATTGCGGGGAAAGGCACTCAGGATCAGGTTTCTCAGCTGGATGCAGTTGGGTGGGATGACGTCACAGAAGCCATAGTGATAGTCACACAGGAATTCTGGGAAGTCATGAAGCAAGACGAGCAGCACGCGTAGCGTTCCCTTGAAGACGAGAACGAAAACATTAGCTGGAAAAAATGGCAAAACATTACATGCTTGATGGAAAATCAATGCGCCAATACCTTATAGAGAATTTGCATAGGTTTGTTGAGTTCAACATTCCTTAGGAAGGGTGCAAGATACTTGAACAAATCAATCAGCAGCTGTGCATACATGGGCCAACCCTAACATAAAAAAAAAAGAGCACAAGTGGTCAGTGGTTGGTTTATGGCATGTGAAGTTACACTTTATGCTTGCATATAAATATATATAATACAACAAACACACCTTTTGTTGTGGGGTGTGTGCTAGCATCCTGGCAATGAAGATGCGATGAGAAATCAGCTCCAACCAGGCATATACAAACCCAGGTGCTTTAGTTGGCCTCAGGATGTGGAAGGTGTTACTGTAAAAAAACACTATTTAGTACACGGTTATAGCTGTGCAATAGTAATTAAAGACTAAATCTGCGTGCTCACCAGAAGGCAGTGAGGGTTTGGAAGTTGATGGTTTCCAGCACATGCTCTGGTGCATTGAGCTCCAACAGAAGCATGATGAAGATTCGGTGGTAAGGAAGCTGCTGGAACTCCGTCTGCCTCACGTCATGATCCTGAATCAGCACGCCAACCACAATGCCCAGAACCTACCCAATAACAACATATATGCTTGTTAAAGTCCTCCACAGAAAAGTGATGTAAGAACTACTTTTCAAAGGTCTGACCTTGTTGAGCAGGTTGATTTTGGTGACCGTGTTGGTGGCCTCTCCGGAGTGTTTCACCAGTAGTGCGATGAGCCGAACGAAGGCGTCCAGGTTGTGGTAACACTTGGCCCTGATGATGGCGGGGCTGGTGGTGGGGTGCTGCTGTTCGGCTTGAGCCCGGTAACTGATCTCAACGCACATCTCGGTGCAGAGCCGGAAAAAGCGAGTGATGAGGTCGTCGGTCTTTAGGATGCCCTGCTGATGCATCTGTGAAAACAGGGCATGTAAATGAATGACAGGATGAAGGAATTGCAGTCAATTGGACACATAGACTGTAAAAAAAATGGACGACGCCCGTTCTCTCTTTAATTGGTGAAAAGTGAAGCCGTCAGTGTCCCGATATGTAGGGCCCTATAATTTCCGCGATCACGGAATCGCGGACGGAATCGCGTAATTGACTTATTAACACGGAATCTAGTATTAACGCGGAATTTTGCGGAATTTTACATATTTTGAATAAAATTATGTTTTTGTGTGGGAGACGAACGTATGTCTTGGGGAAATGCAGACCGGGGGAAGTAAATCTGGGCGACACGCCCCCTCCCGTCGTTTCAGACCCCTCCAAAACACTGAAACCATGGTGAAGCGGCTCTCCACGACTCTGCTTTCGTCAGCGAAAAAATTAAGAAATTTGACGCTAAGCACTTAGTTCCGAGCAGGTCTCACATGACTTTTATGTGACCGGAGAACTGTTATTTTGGAAGGTTAGTCAACACTCTGTTCACGGTGAGCGCAAAGATACATGCACTCTCTCATCCATGTCTGTGATCATCACTGTACCTCTCACTTGCCCGCGCTCACGCATCTGTCCGAAGTCCGAACACAAATCCTCATGTATTTGTTCAGTTTTATGCATTTCAAGCGAGCTGAGGCAAACTAACTATCCCTCGCATTTAAAATATAATCATCTGCATCATGGCGCCGCTCTCTGTCTCTCTTTCGCTCGCACGTGCAATGAGCTGCGTGCTCATGCTGTCCTAAGTCAGACCACTATCCTGTGTATGTTTGTAAAGTTATATGCATTTCAAGCGATTGTGTATAAAATATGGATCGCGATCCGCTGGATTGACGTGTTTAAGGCACCACTGCTTTGACACCTTGTTGTAGCCTCCTGCAACAACACTAAAAAACAATGCATTGAATTGAGTTGTGTGCGCGTGTGCGTGTGTATGTGCGTGTGTAAATGCATCTTTTATAGTCATTAAGTAATTCTGTTATCCAGTTTTTCCCCCAAATCATTTACATTTTAATCATTAACATTAAAGGCACTCTCTTTTTATGACTAAAATAAAAGTAAAGGGTAAAAAATATAATTTCCAAAAATTAAAACGGATAAAACGGAATTTGCTGAAATTAAAACGGAATTTGGGGAAAAATAAAACGGAATTTGGGAAAAAATAAAACGGATTTTATTGGGCCCTAGATACGGTGCTGACATCTTGGGTCTTAAGTCTGCGCAGTAGCGATTTCGGGACCAGTCCTGCGCAGTAGCAAGCAGGAAGTAAAGCCGCTAAAGCAAGACCCCACATTCGCAGAATGTGCATATCCCAGCTGTCAATCATTATGTGACACCACCGTTTTAATACTAAAAACAAACTTATTTTAAAAACAAACACTTGAATTTACATCAGCGTGATAAAAACTACAATAAATGACAGAAACCAGCTTTGGAAAAAATATAATTGAAGTGTAATTGAATTGTTTAGTTGGTCCCATTAAATAACATGGGGAGGCGGGGTTTATGACCTATACTGGGACCAGTCACTGGGGGAAATCGAGACGTTTTGGCTTCACTTTTCAGGGCTTGTGTGGCACGCTTTATTGGGCACAAACCAAATAAACTTAAATAAGCTAACCTGGCCAACGAATGCAGAAAAGGCCTTCGTGCTGTCCCTCCCAGCAGCTGCCGAGTGGTACAGGTTGACCCATTCTCTTAGCAAATACTCTGCCTTTTCTCTGAGGCCCGGTGGGTCGTCATACTCCGAAGCTTGGGAAATCCCAGAGTGCATCATGAAGTTGGGCCCACCGTGGTGACGATCGATCATGGCCTCATAGTTGGAACGGACAACATCCATCAGCTGGGGCAAACTACATGCAAAACATCAAGTTAACCTTCAGTAACCAAAGTATTTGCATGATGCTTGTATCCAAAGTGAGGTATACATTTTGCATGTTCCATGAGCATAGAGTAGAGTTGTCTTACCCTTCAGGTGCATTGGCTCTGGAGTGGGCGCTGGTCCTCATGAGCGTCTCAATAGTCTGGAAGAGATCGGCTTCGGTGATGTGGCTCCCGCTGCGCTCATCGACCAGCAGGAGTTTCACCAGCTGCATCGCAAACGCTACGGCCATGTAGTTAAGCCCGTTCTCCATGGACTGAGCCAGATGTATATCATACTGCTGCATGTTGACAAGGTGATTTCGAATGAGCAGCTCCACAGCTTCGACGTTGTATTTGTATTCATCCCTGCACTCAATCAGGCACCTACAAGTGCCGCAGAATAACACGTTAGATCCTCAGAAACCAGTCGATGCTTGTGGTAAACAAAAATTTTGGTGATACTGACCTGGTGATTTGTTTGTTGCACCATTGTGGGCCGTATGCGCGACCGTCCTGTAAGGCTTTTAGCACCATCAAGTGGCACTCTCTGTAGCTTAGCAACAGATCAGTATCAGCACCGCTTGTGGCATCCAGGAGACCCTCCACAGCCTATGCAGAGAGGGATTTGCTAAATATAACCACTGATTGGGTGCAATGTTCCACTTTTACAGCTTTTCGAATGCTTACTGACCTTCTGTAAAAGGGCCAGGGCAGCGATCCCGTCACGAGAGTTCCTGGCCATGACTACGGCCTCCAGTAGGCTGCGTATGGCCTGGGTCTGTGGGTTCATCGCCAGGGCTGGCGGGATTGCGTGAAGGTGCTGCTCCAGGTCTGAAATGCACTTGTCGTAGATGTGAGCCACATCATCGGCCGGCCATGCCTGTTGCTGAAATACAAAAACGGAAAGTGTGTACGTTTTTTTCCATAAAATTACCAATTCTTAATCATCAAAATTAATCAAAAACAAGGTCTACTACCTTCATTGGTTGAGCAAGGAATCCAGTAGGCTGAGAAAGATCATTACTAGGCAGGAAGCCTGGAACGTTTCGTGCAAACTCCTCGTAAACAGCCAGCTGTTTAGGGTCCACTCCACCCACCTGAAATGCAAAAAATCATTTTATACACAACACCACATTATCACAATTCCCACAGCCTTTGGACAGGGCTTGAAATTGTGACCATTTTGGTCACATATGCTCCTTAAATTTAATTTGCACAACATCAAAATATATTTGGGAGCGTTTGTGGGAGTGCAAAGATTGGTGTGGTTCGACCGGTTTTAATTTCTTTACAAAACGTTCGCATATACTTAGAGACCAATGAAACTTTACAGGGATGATTCAGATTCATGCCATTTTTAGCATCTGAGGACACGAATACATGAAGTTCATATTCAGAGATGCTGTCAGAGTTCACGCGGATTTCATTGAGAAATGCGATTGTCAAATACAAACCGACAACCTATTAAAATAAAAGTTTGTTGAACGTAATGAAGCTGACAAATATATTAATTCTGTATAAAAAAATACTTTTAAAAAATAAAAATAATGATTTTGAAGTAATAATCACACACTTAAAGGCGGAGTCCACGATGTTTGAAAAACGCGTTGGAAAAGGAGACGGGCCGACTACCAAAACACACTTATAGCCAATCAAATCAAATCAAATGCCGGGTTGCGTATGTGTGTCTATCAACAGAAGGTCCAGATTCTATTGGGGTAGGGGCGTGTTTGTTTAGGTGATTTCAAATATCAACATTGGCTTTCAAACATCATGGACTCCGCCTTTAAAAGATTCATACTTTCATTTTTAATTTAAACAAAGTTTTGTTACGCAGCAAAAAATGAATGCTAAATAAAAATGCAATGTTTTGTTTTGTTTTTTGTTTATGAATTCAGTTTATTGAACATGCTGTTTGTAATTAACTATTAAAGAAACTAAAAGTAGTAAAATACAGAATCCAGAAAAATTTTAATAGAAAAAAATGAGATTTGTAAAAATAAAACTATTTCAAATAAATGTGAAAAAATTTAAAATAACATGAAATGGTTTTTATAGAGCCCTTTGAATCTACACATTTTACACATAAGAGGTTGTGCCAAGCACAAGTCAAGTGTGTCGTAAATAATTTAAGATCAAATTTTATTGTCAAGTTTTCAATCTTAGGATGAAAATGTAATGCTCCTATAATTTTCACCGAATGCTCCTAAATTTTATCTGGAGCTCAAAACATGTTCCCTTTATTTTTAACAGTGAATAAGGAGAGGTCAGGGAGGAGAGAGTGGTATTGGATCAGCAAATGACCACAAGCCAGGAATCGAACTCGGGTCGCAGAAAGTGCGAAAGCACCACATGTCATAGTACTGCCCACTACACCATCGGCTCTGACATGGATCTCAAAACTTTTATATTTGGTGTTACCAGTGCTACCTAGGGGTGTAACGGTACGCAACAATCACGGTTCGGTGCGTATCTCGGTTTTGAAGCCACTGTTCGGTTCACTTTCGGTACAGTAAGGGAAAAAATGCAAACATTAAACTGCAGGTTGTTTATTACTATTAACTTTTTTACAATTTGTTTACATTTTTTTTAAAACACTATTAAAATATAATATATAAAATAAAAAAAGAATAAATAAAATACTACTGCAAAGTTCTCCACTAAATAACATACTTTACATTATTTTATAACAGTAGGTAAATCTTTTCTTAACCTTCTCTTAAACTTTTTCTACTAAAACCTTGAACTAACAAATTCAATTCCTGAATACATTTATGAACTATTAGCCTACATTTTTGCCACCATTTAGATTTATTTTGGATTTTTTTAAGTGACAGTATTGAATTGGTTATGTACCATCTCTGCATAAAAATAATATTACTGCTCTATGTGTAACTGGATAGCAAGCAACATGATGATATACTTATTATACACTCATATTGAGATTAGTGAGTTGCATACATAGCCATCTTTTATCTTTTGCACGTTTCTCCTAATCTTTGCTTGTGTCGTCAATGTAAGCTTTGACTTAAACTAACAAACCCCTCCGCAGCTGAGTAACAGCTGAGTAAACCCGGGTTACAGCTCTTCTCTGTCCCGACCAGCTGATCTCATTGTGACAATGATATGATTGACGTGAGGTGTAGATAAAAAATCTGATCACGCATTCCTTATTCTCGCTGTCACAGAAAGCACATCTCATGATTGCGTTGCAACGAAAAACGTGCAACCTCTCACTCACTTTTGAAGTAACAAATCACCACGTTGACACGCGTTTAACACGTGCTTTCAGATGCGACACGTAAGCGGCCCCGTAAACATTTACATCAATAATCAAACGAATATACAACTAAGTAAATACAAATCGTTCTGCGGGCCGAATTATGTTATGTTTGACAGAAGACTTGCGCTGAACGCGGAGACTTCCGCCACTTAATATGTTCGTGTGGAAACGCACACAACATATTGTGTTCCACTTATGTTCCACACACAAAAGATTGCATTCGGTGCACGTGCACAGTGCCGAAATCCCTGTACCGAAACGGTCCGGTACGAATACACTTACCGTTACACCCCTAGTGCTACCTAGTAAAAATGTTAATTTCAAGCCCTCTTCAGAATTTTGTGAAAAGCTCTTACCTTTAGTCTGATCTGCTCTGGCATACGCTCAGCCTGATAGGTGAGAACCATGGGGTCACAGTAACGACGGCCTTCTTGGCGGGCATGCTTCCTCAGTTCGAATTCCTACAATATGGAAGAAAACATTTTAGCTAAATTCCATGTCTGGATTATAGATCTTCAACTGATTTCAACCACCCTCAAAATACACTGTCACACACCGAGTTGCTTTTGATTTATTTCTCAATACAGTTCCAGCATCTATGGCTACAACAGTGCCATCCAAAAAGCCACTGTGCCACCGTCTATTTAATTAGGGTTGCAACTAAAACTTACAGTTGCCAGTCTCTTATCCATCTCTGGTCCGGCTTTCTCCACTGCCGTCTTCTGAATGAAGCAACATGCCAGCTCACAGTTGTCCTGTGCTATACGTGCAGCTGCCTCCTCCATCATCTCTCTCTGTTGAGGTGTGGGTGCCTGCAAGAGACATCCATAGTGAGTTAACACTTAAACAAGATTGCATTTTATGAAGAAAATGTGAGTGGTGTTTTTTGGGTGACTGCCAGAACCTCGCAATGGAGTTGCTAAAGGGTTTTGAGTAACTGTTAGCGCACTGCTCCTATAATAAATATGAGGTAAACCCTGTAATCTATTCAATTTATGTCTTTTAAGGTAAGGGGAGCCCATGGCTGTATTTTGTTGTATATGGAAGAGATGTTTACTTGTATGTAGATTACAACATTAAGCAAACCGTGTGAAAGAAATGTTACTCTACCCTAAGAGCTGCCGCAAAGCTGTTCTTGAGATTGGTGGCGATGCTCATGAGCAGCGGCTCTCTGCAGGTGATCATGGCCATGCCGGCAGTAAGGTTTCGCATCATGTGGTGGGCGGCCACGCGCATGTGAGACTCCTCTGAATCCAGGGCGAAGTCCTTCCTGACGATCTGCTCGCAGGTGGTCATGGCGATTTTGATGGATCGGTCCACCACGGGGTGCACGAGCTCCTGTACGGCACGCTCGATAGCTAGTCTCACACACTGCTTCAGTTGAGGGTGGGCCTGCAGCAGTGGGATGCTGCACAAACACGGCGATGATGGCTTTGGTAAGGGTTTTATTTATTCAATACTTTAAAAACAGTTTGGATCAAAACCACTGCTCTACTCTTAAAACTACAAGATGCAACAACACATGAACTCACGCTGATATTAATATTGATATGTGGGGCCAGACCAGCCAGGGCATAGACGTTAATGTCGTGGTAGCTGAACTGTGGTGTGGGCGGCCCAGTGGCCGTACAGGTAGTGGTGGTTGCTGGAGTTGAGGGTGCTGTTGTAAACGCAACGGGATCTACTGTTGGTTAGAAACAACAAAAGACAATTACGCATTTTAACAGCATGGCAGCGTACAACCATGTTTGATGCATGATGTTAGATGTGTCCCTGCAGATAAATACTAAGCATTTGAGCGTTCTACTGTTGTAACTATAGGCAGCATCTCTTCAGGAGGCTTGGTCTCTTTCTTTGGTGCAGAGAGTTGCTCCTCCAGGTTCTTGAGCTTCTCTTTGTCTCTCAGTAGGTTTCCTGGCTTCAGCTCGCTGATGTCCAAAGACAGATTCTTACAGAGAACCTCGATCTCGAACTTCAGGTTGAGCTTTAAGTCATGAGAACTGTGGGAGTGAGGCAAACTATTCCACTACAAGATTAAGTAGCAATCATCCGGCATCAGTGAGGATGGACTGAGCTTTAAGTCATGTTCCTGATGGAGTTCAGCCAGTACATTCATGATACCCATAGTCCAAGGGTTCTGTGGTCTGAAGATCACAGAAGATGACAACAGTTGTTAAAAAAGGATCATTCAGGGTTCCCACACCTTAGTTAACTTCAAATTCAAGGACCTTTCAAGGACTTTCCAGGTCCAATACCCTCAAATTCAAGGACTAAATATGGGGACACATTTCAAGCGAGAGCAAGGTTACATTATTACAGTTCCCTTTTGAGGGAACTCGCGCTGCGTCACTGCGGTGACACTTTGGGGACGCCTCCAGGGGTAAGTGCATCTGAATGTGTCAAATTCACATTTAACCAATGGTGAGGCTTAACGACAAAGACAGGGTTACAAGGGAGCCAGGAAGTATATCGCTATATGAAATATTGCCAAAGAAGTTGTTACAGGGACGCAGGAAGTATGGCAAGGGAGACGCAGCGTCTTGTTCCCTTCTCAGGGAACAACAGTTATATACGTAACCCGAGACGTTTTAAAGTGTTAAAGCATTCTGATATGATTCAACATTTGCATACAGAAGATATAAGCATTTAAAGCGAACAGTTTAGCACGTGTGCTTAAAGTCTAGAATTTTTATGATATTCTCCTACACTACACAGGGAATAATATGGATTTATTTCCAGGAATCTTCTTGCATAAAATAGATTCAAGCACTTTCAATGACCTGTATCTAGGTATGTATATTTTTAAAAACGTCCCAGGGCCTTGAATCCCCCCCCCCAGATTCACAAACGTAATGATTTTAAGGACCCGTGGGAACCTCATAAGGCTGTGAAGAAATGGGAGTCATTACCACACTCCGCAGACTTGATTCCAAGACTTTGGCCACAAAGGGGACAACATACAGCAACTCCTGCTGGCCTTTCACATAAGCTTCCAGCAGAAGAGATTTGAGCTCCAGGTCCTAAGTGAAAGCAGAACATAAATTTTTTTCACCACCCATCTCTATAAACACTGCACTTTTGTTTTCCGAGCGTCCTTCAAAATAAACTTACTGTGTACAAGATGGGTTTGTTTTTAGCCAGGGTGATCATTCCAAGCCAATGACCCAAATTCTTCAGCAGGGATCGATCAGAAAAGTTAGCAGCTGCCTTATCGGAGGTAAGAAGGACCTGGGAATGGAAAGAAAATGTTAAGGGGGTGGGGCCTACAGCCATTTGTGAGCTTTTATGTAGAGTAAAATATTATTTATTCTTGTCATGAGATAAATCTTACCTTGATGTTTCTGTAAGTCTCATTGAGAACCATCTTGACAAACTCAGGGTTTTTCAGTGTATCCAGAAAGTTAGAATACAAGCTATGGAAGTTGGGCTCAATACTGACACGTTTCATGACCAGGTATTGAGAGACCCACGGCATGAACTCTTCCTTCACAGTCTCTTTCAGTTCTTCAACCTTTAAAGGGCACCAAAAGCTAGTTTAGGAATTACAGAACATACCATCATTACAAAATCTGGCCAATGATTGCATGTAAAACACACCTTTTGGGACATGTTTGACTGAGACAAATTGTTGAAGATGAACGCAATCTTTTCCTGAACATTCTCTGGGGGCTCAACAATCCTTTCAGTCTGGTCGGTGGCCACCAACAGGGTGTCGATGTTTGTGGTGTTGATCGAAGGCTGTGAAGGAAATGAACAGACCACAATGTTTCATCACAAAACTATTTTTTTATACTGCAATTCTGTCTGGCTTACTCAACCAACCGAGTAAAGGGAACAGGAAATGTCTGTGGCTATAAGCACAAACTCAGAAACCGTGTTAAACGTTTGACTCACTGGCACGTCTTTCTTCAGTCCGACAGCTGTGGGTCTGGCGATGGTGGTGGTTTTGGCAACAGTGGTGGTCGTGGTAGCTGTGGTCACCAGGGTGCTGGGTTGACCAGGTTGGGGGGCTTTGGGGGTCTGAGATTGGGCTTGAGCTTGGGCTAGTGCCAGGCTGCCTGGGGTGGTAATGGAACCCTGCATCTTCACAGGAGGGTCTCTTGACTGCTGGCCATACTCGATATACTGTATACACAGGAAACGGACAAGACACAGAAGACATATTCAGCTAGATGTGTAACAGACTGGTGTGGGGAGATACTGACAGGATGCTGCTGTAGGTATGCCAAGAAAAGTTGGGAAAATCAATTTACCTCTTGTAAATGGTGTGGGAACTGCAAGAAATGGGCTATAGATGCCAAGTGCTGACAGTACTGGGGATAGTCCTTCAGTCTGAAATAAAAGGTAGTTCAAATTTAAAACAAAACTTAGCTTAAAAAATAACAAACCAACCACTTTTACAAGGTTTTTGGACATAAATGTGTGTTGGCAGTGTTTGAACACAAAAAATGTACGCTCTCTTTTTAATCTCTGTTAAACCAAAGCAGTCTCATTAGACATCCCGTTTTGTTTCTCCTATAAATGTGACATCACACTGATAAAGCCCTGCCCACTACCACTGACTGACAGCTCTGCATTATCAGTTTACACCCCTAGCGAGTTGTATGCAGTCCACCATCTCTCAATAGTGAGATACTATTGTCTCAAAAACTGTATTCACAGGAATCAAATCTATTTTAACTGAAAACGCTGACTGTCTATTGGTAAGGGAGTGAGGGCGGTAGCTTATTTGCATTTAAACATCACCCACCCAACTAGGGTGCATGCAATAATAAATGATCTGTGGGATATTTTGAGCTAAAACTTCATAGACACATTCTGTGCACACCTGGGACTTTTATTATATCTTGTAAAAATGGGCATAGTAGGTGCCCTTTAAACATAAAAGCTGATAAACCAAAAATGCAATTACCTATTTTTAAATCTATCTAGTGCAGCGATTCCAAAGTAATACATCTTTGATCCGAAAGGTTTGCGTAAAGCTTCCAGAACGTATCGTAACGCCAACCCTAGCGCCATGTATGTAACCAGGCCCTTCTCGATGATGCCCCCGAAGAGGCAAGCGGTGATGTGCAGCTCTTTGTCAGGATACTGGGGAAAAAATCTGTACTCCTCAAACAGATTCCTTAGCATGCAGTTGAACACCTCTCGTTCCCGCTTAATGTTGGAGTCTTTGAATCTTTGAAGCATTTCTAGCACCTGAAAGGAAATAATGAAAATGTATAGAACAAAAATGGATCATTTTGTATATTTATACTAATTCAGTTCGACCTGCTGATGTGTTCTCACCTCATCCACAGACATGGTGGGGTGCGGAGGGTGGTTGTAGATGCGCTGGAAGTAGCTGTTCGCCTCATCGTCAATCTCCTTAGTAAAGTGCTGGTTTGCCTCGGGCCACACCTGAGAAAGGTCAGCTATCACAGAAGGGGTGGGAAGTGTTACAAACACTTCTTTGTGGGAATGTAAAATCCCCAGTTCATACGAAGTCAATATTTTATTGCACAAACCAAAAAGGAAGTTCTTGGCAAACAGCTTGTTTTCCTTAAAAACTTTCTTCTGATGTAAGAAAGCTGATTATATTTACATTTACGGATCCATGCTGGTTGCCAAGAACATTCCGCAGTAATGTAGACTGACCTGTATTTCCTCTTTATTTGTGCTTTTTTACTTGCGTAAGACTGAAAATTACAGCAATTTAAAAAATAAGAGATTATGTAAAGTGTTCTAAAACGACTTTTATGGGGCGCATTTTGAGAGGAAATACAGCTTGAGGCGCGCCTGGCACTCACTCAGCCACACCACCACTTACAGGCCTTCATCTTACTCTGCTGGAAGGTGGACGGGTTCAACCCCGGTGTGCTCATCTTCCTGGTGCCGAAGGGGTCGCTGCTGACAGGGGGCATGCCCAAGCCTGAGCCGATCCCAGACAAGCTTGTGCTCAGAGGACCTTGGCAAATGATAAGAAGCTGTTAAATTGGCACTTGTGAAAGGACACTAATGCCACTTTTCCATTTCATAGTACCCCACGGTTTGGTTTGGGTCAGGTCACCTCACTTTGGCTTAGTTAGCTTTTCCATCGAGTTTAGTATCACTTCTGAGTGAGAGGGATTATAGGCGTGTCGTTATATTTGCGATGCCTACTGCTGTGACATCATACAAGTGAGAGCGTTGTTGTACATTTCCATACGTTCATTTATTTCTCAGTCTGTCACAAAATTAAAATTGGCCACCACAAATAGATGTTTACATCGCGTTTATCACTACCTGTCTCACATGACAGTTTCTGTACAAATACCCGTGGCGTCAGTCGACACGCTCCACTGAGCCCTGATTTAAGCATATATGCCGACGTGCCGGTCGCGAATGTGCCGCCACAAACTGCAAGTCTGGAAAAAAAACTTATGGTGTTTCTGATTCTCAAAATGTGGATGTTTTTCATCGCTAAAATGGAGTTTGGGAGCTTACAGCAAAGCACAGATGACAACAGGTTTACTCGAGAAAGCGCAAGCTAGCATGAAGGTAAAGCTAATCTTTTACATTATAGTGATGACGCTGGTAGCGACTATTCTCTTAGACCAATCAGTGATCTACAGTGGTTTCACGTCATATTTTGGTATCAGCTCGGGTCGCTTGGAACCCCGACCGAGGTGGTACTAAAAAAAATATCGGGGTACTACGTACTGCACCCAGTGGAAAAGCCCAAAAAGTAAGCTGACCCAAACCAAACCGTAGGGGAACCATGCAATGGAAACGCGGCATAAAACACTGAGGTGGTTAAGAGAACCACAATGGGAACCACACAATATTTAATGTCAATTATACCTTGTAGCTGAGAAGAGAGGGGGTTGATTCCTTGGAAAGCTGTGCTGGGATTTGCGTTGGGCAGGTTTGAAAAGGCCTTAGCTGGGGACTGGGGGTTACTGAAGGCAGAGCCCTGTAAGCTGGGAAATCCTTGCATGCTTGTGGTGTGAGATGTGGATGTGACGCCCAAATTCAGCGAGCCCATGCCAGACAGAGGGTCCATCTAAAAATCAAGAGCACAAAACAAAACCATTATACATGTCTTTTAAAAATGGGGGGGGGGGTCTTAGCAACATGTTATTGTTTGTAAAATGATACATATGGAAAGCTTTAGAAAAAAAATCCAGTTATCAGTGGCAAGATTAATAAGGTGACAGTTACCTGCACAGGTGAGATAGCATCTAAGCTGCTGGTGCTGGGTGCTCGCCCCTTTGGCAAGACACCTGGCGGTGGCTGCCGGGCTTTGTTCATCACATTGCTACAGTTGGCCACCATGTTTAAGATAGTCTCTGACAGCTCTTGAGATACACTCCTGCTCAAAGAGTCAAACAAAACCATTAGTTTTCACTTGAAACGAAGTTTGACTTTTTATATAACACTAAAAAAATACAAAGGATGGTATTCACATAAAATAACACGTACCAGTAGTTTTTCAGTTCATTTTTGTTTGATTAATCTTGTATTAAACCAAGTCTAGCTTTACTCACCCAGCACAAGACTGGAGACACGCAAACATGGTAGCCAGTGTTTCAGGAGGAAGCTGAGCACTTTTCGGCTGGTCTTTATCTGGGGCCAAAGGTGGACCCAGGATGGAAGGACAACGTCTCTTTAGGAACGTGACACACGCCTGGATAAACGGCTCCTACCGAAGGACCACAAATCACATTAGTCTTTCATTTACATTTGCTTTAAATTAAACTCACATTGGCGTACACCAACTTACCCCATGCTCTCGGATTTTGTCAGTAAGCCATTTGTCGAGTTTGAGGTATTCACGGCGAGAGGCAAGTGCAGCAAGGTCAATTACAAAGGCAAATGGAGTACCATTCAGCAGCATCGATAAAGACTAAAATACAAAAAAAACTCAACGTTACCATCTCATCTCTGATTGTCAAATAACGGCAATGCTAAATTCGAGTAGATCAGTACCTTCAAGTCCTGAGCCACATCCAAGATGCGAGACAGTTTAGCCTGGTCGTATTGCTCTCCTCTCATGTACCACTCGGCCATAGAGTGCATGATAAGCTGACGGATGGATGGGGACTGACCCTAGAAACAAAACAACTATTTAGATTTCTGCATACTACAGATTCCTACAACCCAAGACCAATACTGCAGATGATACAAATTCACCCACCTGTCCATGCCAGGCATAGTGCAAGATGATGGCGGAGTTGGGGTGGTTGCCCAGGAAGATGGGCATGAGAGTGGAGATGAGCTCATGACGCAGGGTGTGCCAGGAGGTGCTGATCTGCAGCAGGGCCAGCACCAGCATATCCGGGCAGTGCTTGATGGGGAAGCTAAAAAGCTGCTTCACCTGTTCATAATGCCCAACTTCAGAGAGACGCAAAAGGCTCTCCACCAGGTCCAAGCTCTTCCTGTTAGGCAAAGAAAATGAAAGATGTGTAAGACAAACACAATAGAAGATGTTCACGAGTTTAAGTGATCTGAAAAAGTCACATTTAAGTATTTAAGACTAACCATGTGGCTATTTCTCTGTTGTCATCTTCAGGTGGGGCTTTCAGGATGTCAATGGCAACAGTGTGACATGGGCAGTCAGCGAAGCAGAACACTTCAGGACTCATCAAAGAGTGTTGGATGAATGACAGCTGGAAAATACCAGGGAACAGAACTTATTTAACATTAAATACAATTTGGCTACACAGATCTTTAACAAACATAAAAATGTTTTACCTGTCCTTCCGCGTGCTTCCATGGTCTGTAAATGAGATCCACTGGGAAAACCTCCATCCCCAGACCCCTCTGGATCCCATACACCACTATCTGAAGCCCCTTACTATCCCGGATCACAAAACCTGGGTGGTCCAGCTCATAGGTCACTTCTTTGAAGTTTAGATTGGGGTTCTGTAGAAAGATCAGGAGAAGTTTGAATACAGCTAGAAACATACCAAAGAAAAAACGATAAGGAACCAGGCTTACCAATTCTTTGACCACATCAATCAGAACTTCAACGTTCCAGGTGTGGGCCTGGGAGCCATCACTTTTGTCCTTCCCATCACTCCAAATGCCACCACCAACTGGACTCGTGATGGACTAGAGATGGAAAAACCAGTTAATCCAACCTCCTCACAACAAATTTATTCCAACAAATCTGTCATATTGGATAAACTAGGAAACAAAATAAATAAAAATAAATATACCTGTAAAGGGATGCCATCTGAAAGCCCAGAGTGAGTGCGGGCCATCATGCCCAGCACTCTGGCCACCTGGCCGGCCGTCACCTCTCGCACCCCATACTGCAAGATTATGTTCCTGCATTCTTCAAGACTGGAGCAACATAATCAAAATTTAGTTTCAGGTACAGCTTCGACGCAGTAATCAACACCCCTTAAACTTCGTTCCATACCTTGCACAAAAGCCATAGCCAACTTCTTTCATGAAGTCAGCAAGGGAACTCTCCATCATGGTCTTGTTTATCTCTCCAGAGTCTGGCAAGATCCTGTCCATGAGAATGTCCCGTTTGTCAGGGTAGAGCAGTGGCGCAAGCACCACAGGGCAGCGCTCTTGCGGGAAATCTGGGAAATAAAAACGCAAGACAACATGACCCTAAAGAACACACAAAGATTTGATTTCCACGCAGACAACTTCCATATTCAGGTTTTCCACTAACCTCTGCACAGTGTTTTGAGAAAGGCGTCGATCTGCTCTTGTCCAACTCCGCTGGAGCCCTTCTGACCGAACAGAAGATGGGAGAGGAGCAGATGCAGAACCTCTATGGCAATGTCTTGGAAGCCACCTTCCTGATTTCCTCCGAGGTCTGCGTCCACGTACGAACGGAGGAGGTCAGGAAGCTTCTGCTTCACGAACTGGGCAGCTGTGAAAAGCAAGTGATTGCTGATTGTTCACACCGAAACCTTTACTGAACATGAAATGTGAAAAGCGAAACCGAAACGTTCAATTCAAAGTCAGGAAATAAACGCTTACCAAACCCTCTAAGGTCTGCGTTGCTAGAGTTCAGCAGAGCAAGGCCAAAAATCACCTGGTGAAAGCAGCAATTGTTTAAATCGCCATACTTGCATTCAATTGGGGAGAAAATTATATGACATCATTTTGGAATGTGTTAGAAACCCTTATGCATACCTCCTGAACCTTGCTTAGCTTGAGAACTTTACTCAGCTGAGTAAATAAATGAGGTGATGGCTTTAAGCTCTGTGAAGAACAAGCAAATATGTAAACAATAAGTCTAATGTATCATAAGGCAGCAAGTAACTACCTGATGCTGAAACACAGTAGGGCTGCAACTAACAATTATTTTCGTAATTGGTTAATCAGACGATAATTTTTTGAATCGACTACTCCGATAAAAACCTAAATATCTACTCAATTCGATTTTTCATTTATTATAGCTAAGTCTTAAATTAGGGTGTTGATGTGTAAAAGTGTACTTTTGCCACATACTCCTACAGTTTTATGAACACAATCTTTTGAATTTTGATATTATAACTCTTAAAATAAAAAAGTTTGTGCAGCTTTTAAATAGTAAAACACCTTTAAATGTCAAAATATAAATAAACAAAACATATTGAGTTGTAATCTTCAGGGGTGCTGGTGAGCAAATATTGCCACATATTAATAAACTCTAATAATAGTTGAACTTTAATCTTCAACTTTAGACCTTGGCGAGTACTAACATTATTTGTTATTAACAAAATAAGCCAGATGACATGACACTACCTGCCTTTTACATTGCAGATGTGTGCAAAACTTTAGCGTTCTTTTCTAAATGTCAACAAAAGACCATTGCAAAATTATGGCTTTTCCATCACAGTTTTTCCTCTGTCGATAAATCAATCAAAAAAAATCACGTCGACTGATGTCGGTAGGTTTACTAATATCACATCCACCGCACTACGCATTATTTTTAACTGAAGGAGACGTTTGAGTATTATCCAAACATTAATGCCAATTAAAGCCCCTTATACTTGGGAGCAGACACGTATTGAGGTGTTTCTGGGAGGTTTTAGTACACACAGCTTTATTTTGAAATAATAATTATTTAACTTGCTTGCATCAGACGACCTGAAAATGCGAATTGCAGTTTTGCGTAATACACCTCCTACAAATTGCCTGAAAAACCACCTCATGTGAGCGTAAAAACATTTCTGCAAAATATGGGAGTTTTGCGCAATTTTCAATTTGCAATGTCAATTAGAACAATTTAAAGGCTAATCAAAATGCAGCTAGTGATATACGGTATTTTCCGGAGTATAAGCCGCATCATTCAAAAATGCGTCATTAAGACGAAATAACATAAGTCGCAGTGGACTATACGTCACGTTTATTTAGAAAATTATTTCACAAAATCCAAGGCAAAGAACAAACATTTCATCTGGAAAGGCGAGTTATGTAACTAAACAATAGCAGACAGAACAGCAGGCTGAATAGATGTCTGTACGTTAAAGAAACATAAACAGTTATTTACACAATAAACCATAGCATGCAGAACTTGCCTGGAAGGTTGAATAGTCTAAATTAACTGAACAAGCCAACTAGCGTGAAGTTCGCAGACTCGTCATTCCGCATCACTGAATCCATTAAATTACATAAATACAGGAGCAGCATATAACGGACTCTTGCGGCTGCAAAAGTTAATGATGTCTCTTGCCTCATAAATGTCAAAATGTATTCATACTGACTTACAAGGCGCACCTGACTATAAGACGCAGCACCAGCCAAGTTATGAAAAAAGCGGCTTATAGTCCAAAAAATACGGTACACGCATGGTTACAGAAATTAAAAACGTGGAGTAGCGCCTAGAAGCAGCGCCTGGTTTTATAAGCATGCAGCTCGCATTGTATGCAGAAAATTTTAATTACAAAGCTAGAAGTATAGTTCCATTTTTACGCATACATGAGTTTTCGCGTATAGTGGACGTGATGCAAATTTCTGTAGTTGACTGTAGTATGTAGCCCGGGAGATACATTGCATTTTGTTGCAATGCGCATGCGTCGAACGTCTGTGTACACTTCCGAGTCAAATAAACGATGCTTTGTATTTGATGGTACACACGTTTGTGTACACGTAAAAAAAAACACGCACTATACTCTGGGTTTAAGCACTTTATGAAGCAGACGTGAGTCTGCTGTCCACAATGATGGTGGTATGGAGCATGTGATGCCACAGACCAACTTTTCGATAATAAAATTAATTGACAACTATTTTCATAATTGATTATTATTGATACATTGTTGCAGCCCTAAAGTACATTTATGACAAAAGTATAAAATACCCAATTGGTATATAAACAAAAACAAGGTCAAATACCAAGATCAGCATACCTTTTGATAGTGCAGGGGATTGTCAATGGCGTAGCAGAGTGTCGAAATAAAATTTGGTTTGGTAATAAGAGACACACACTCCTGGATCAGAAACTGTGTCTACAGCAAATGGCATTGAAGAGATGAAAAATGAGAAATCAAAACAATAAGGAAAAACCCCTTTTACTTAAAGCGCTTAATAAAGCTGTCATGGACTTTACCTGGTGAAAATCTTTGCCACTGCTTTTACCATCGCCACTAAAATCCACATGGGAAAAGAGACAGCGTAATAGATGCCTGTCTGCCTCAGGGCCGTGACGATTCACAATATGAGAGCAGTCATGCATCAAATTGTCAATACACAAACTTTTCAACACAATATACTGTAAAGTTCAATTCACTTGAAACTAATAATACCTGCTTTATGCTACAAATTATAAGATACAACTTAGAACTGCATCATTTTTATTGACCATTAGGCAAACAATGTCTCCGCCATTTCCAAAAGAGATGAACCACAATAATACAACACAAATGGACTTACATGTTGTATTTCTTGCTGGCTGGCTCTGTAGTTTTTCTTAGTTAAATTGTCCACCAGGTAGCTGATTTGAGACAAAGCCAGCGAGAGCGAGTCAAGATTCATTGCTGGTCGGGGCGGAAGCAGGCGGCCGAGCCCGGCGCAAAATCACCATTATTCCCCTTTATTCACTTCAGTGATAGGTTACTTCTGTCGGTCCCCTCCCCCCCCAAAAGGTGCGAAAAGTGTCCGGTGTCCAACAAGCCGAGTCTTTGGGTGGATGCTGATTCAAAGTAACGTCCTTTAGTGCAATTTTCAGTGTGACATCTGCGTGACGAACAAATAAAAGTCATTAGCAAAGAAAAATAAGAAAATGGAAATATATTAAAAAACACCATGCAAAATAATAACTAATTTTCTACTAAACGCACATTAAAACCCTTCCATAACCAGCTAAATAATGTGATTGTAATGCTTTAAGTTTGTCCAATCAATTTAAATTGTATTAAAATATATACATAAAAACTGTAAACTAATTATATCTGGGTTAAGAAAGCATTACTGCAACTACTTGAACGTAAACAGCCATGTTTACATGCAGAAAAACAAAGCTGACGGTGTTATCGGAAACCTCGCGGTATTCACATATCGATATTGTACTAAACCGTGCTGCCCTGTATAACAGCACTTTAAAACACAATATCGTGTGCCCTACGCCACATGTTTTCAGTATTTTTTGCAGGTTTGCTTATGAATAACTAGTTGTGAGGAGGTGAACTGTGTAGCTGCATAACCGGAAGTTCTTATGCTCCTACAGGCCTTCAAAGTTTTAAGATCTACAGAATAAACAAACCTTCGGTACATATAATTCCTATTGCTTAAATTCCATATCTGGCTAATATTGTTTAAAATCTGCTAAAGAAATCTGTACCAATTGTGACTTTTAGAAACCATGTTCAGAAACTTAAAGTTATAATGATTAAGTGCATTCAATATCAATATGCCATTGGATATTTAGGCTTAAACTTAACTTAAAACCATATGATCGACTGACGAAACGCAACTCATTTTATTTAACAAAAATAATCGGCCTAATAACTAAGACTAAGGTACTTTCAGTTCAAAACAGTAATTTTACTTGTTTAAACCGTCCTAGGTGTAAAAACTAGGCTATGGAAAACATTATTAGCATATTAGCTTTCTTAGAGCTGCTAACTCGTCTAACATATAAACTACTCCTAATGTATTAATATACTTACAAATCGAAACTGAAACGGGTCTTTGGAAACACCTAAACTACCCACTGGATAACATTATGTTTAAAGAATCCATGCTAGACGTTAAACTGCGAACTGTGACAGATTCAACGCCAGTCGCGTACGCTAATAGCTAGGCTAACAGGCTAATCTCCATTGTTTCGAACGGTGATCGAGCGTTAGCCTGTGTACCGTGAGCTGTTTGAGTACAACATGCTCATGTGAATCCTCTTGACTGACAGTAACCAGAGGTTTAGCCTGTGGGTTTGTTCATTGATTTAGGCATTGATGTTACAATAAAGACAACAAAGAACAAGACCTAACTTATCTCCATTAAGATTTGGTCATGATTTCGTTTATATTACGTACAAATGCAATCCAGAGTTGATTCCAGGGAACCTTTCCATATTCTACCTTTCTTTAGAAGATTCCAGCAAACATATCTGTACTTCAAATATAAAATAAAAAATATGCAAAAACGTAATAAACGGCCAATAAATTGCACTTGTAGTTGTGTAAAACATACAAAATATAAATGTAAGTGATTTGTTAGTGAACATTAGCAGGCACAGAAATTACACACTGCCCTATTGCTTGTTGTTCAGGCCTCACTTTACACATTTAGGGTACATTACTGGAAAAACCGATGAAGGCAACAAACTCTGTATAAATCACTTCAGTAACCGTGTAGTTATTACCCACCTCACGAGCCTCACAATCACTCACATTTATTACAAAACTCACATCGATGATTTCATCCACCAAACTGCACTGGACAGTCGGGGGTAACTGAGCCAATACGGATCAACTGAGTTTTTAGGGCAGCGCCTGTGACTTTTTGGCCGTTAAGATGAGCAAGGGAAACTACACGCTAACGAGCTAACGCTGGATTAGCCTAGCAGGCAACATATGATAATTTAACCCATATAGAGATGTATGAGATTACGCAGAAAACCACGACTAGTGGATGCGTTACCTTGGATTCTGGAAACGAAATTACGCGCGGATGATCATTTTCGTCGTATATCTTCGCTTCTGATCTTGACGGATAAAAGGTCGCTTTCTCCCTCGGTTCGATTTGGATTTTTCAAAATAAAATGGCGACTGTCACGGCACGCGCGCGCACACAGTGCAGTGCTTATTGAGCTCGCGCACGAGCTCGCGACTACGCAACATTTGATGAGCGCCGACACTCCCCCTTGCGCACAAACGGTGTAAACTGATGGAGGTTTGCGCAGGTACAACAGAACACCTGTTGCAGTGTGAACGGACACCAAGCAGGAATAAGGATTTGATATATTTTTTTGTTATTCAAAATGAAATCATAAAATTAGTTTCATTCAAATTACATTTCGAAAAAAAAATTTTTTGTAACGAACTGACATTTTTTAAAACCCAGGTCGATATCAATATGACATCAAAATACCGCGAGACAGTTTCGAAAGCAGACCTTTACGGAACACAGCCCTGTGCTCTCGCGATACTTTGATGTCAAGTTTTTCATACGTTTTCTTTTGTAAACGTAAAAGTTAAACCTGCACTTATGTGGACTTTAATGATAATGCACATTCACTTCTGTCGGCCCAAACAACAAGATACATCTTTAAACAAATCTATTTTTAAAATAACTTAAATATAGACATCTCTCTGTTAATATAGTATTAAAATAACACTCAGAAACATATGCAATCATGTAACTTTTAATATTTACAGGCCACATTGTACAACTGAAAATTCAAATTGCCATAGCTGTGAATTACAGTGTCACAAAATATTCAACAAAAATATACAACCATTTAAAATTTAGGGTAAAGACACATTATAAACAAAGACACTTAATTGACTGCAAGACCAAAAATGGCAAACACAACCGAGAAAGCCAAATAAATACTGTACAAGTACTGCATGGTACAAACCCTGCCTGCAGGCCAGCAATGTTTTGACTTATTTTAAGCATATTTAGTTATGGTGTTCTGTTGAGCAAAATAGTAACAATGACAAAACAAACAGTTTAGTGTAACAAAATAATGCAGGACATGGTTAATGCAGTGCAGTATTTGTGAGAAAAACAGAACAACCTCAACAAAAAACATCTCACATCAAACAATGTCTATGCAACAATGTTTCAACTGCAACACTTTGGCCTAAATCCTGGTCAGACGAATAGCACCATAACAAACTAGATGTGTTATTAAGGAGAAAAACAACATGTGCTACATTGGTGGCCTAATGGTTTTATCCGTATTATCGATCAAAACGAAATATTTCTTTATTAAAAATTTTAAGATGACAAACACAGCATTAAGATGTCAATGTCCGAACATTTTTAGTACATACTCCACTATATCTCACAATGAAGTCATGTTCTAGTTGTCATCCCATGTTGAAATCTGTCCATCTTTTGGTTGACTGAAGCTTTTCTGAGCCCTTTAAATAATATCAAAGCTTTCTGTCAATAAACGGTCCCCATGTGAGCCCTGAGCTGCCATTCCTATATCTTAAAGAGACACTCCACTTTTTTTGAAAACAGGCTCATTTTCCAGCTCCCCTAGAGTTAAACATTTGATTTTTACCGTTTTGGAATCCATTCAGCCGATAGCATCGCACTCAAAAATTTGTTACACATGCCCCAAATAGTCCCCAGCTATTAAAAGTTACAAAGGGGACTATTTTCGGGCGTTTAAGTTTAAAATAGGAAAAATATCAAAACTCTTATTTTTGACAGCCATGCTAATGGTCTAATCAGATTCAATGCATTATGCTAAGCTATGCTAAAAGTGGTACCGCCAGACCGGAGATCGGCTAAATGGATTCCAAAACGGTAAAAATCAAATGTTTATTTTCAAAAAAAGTGGAGAGTCCCTTTAACATGTCATTTTAGCAGCAATTGAATTGAATTCATTCCAAAAACTATTGGAAGCCTATGAAATGTGTTATTGCCAAAGTGTTTTAAATAAAACATAAAATAGGAAGACGGAAAGGATGATGTATAATAAAAAATGTATCATTTAAAAAAAAAAAGTATACCAAAGACAGCCAGACATACACTGAAATGTTACAGGCGGATCAGATAAGCATTTTTTTTTTGCTGCTGGGACACCATAAATAAAAGTAAGATTTGATCACTACGATTTTTTTGGCATTTATCAAAGGAAATCCAACCTTGAGCTCTAATTCAACAATTACCTGAGGTCTTTCACACCGAACAAAGAAAACTACCCTTAAAATTACACACATATAATCTTACAAAACATGAGGCTGTCGACGTTTCTCAACAGACGTTTTTCATACAGACTGTTGGTACAATTGCAAAAATTCTCTCTGTCAATTAAGACTTATTACAAAAATAAATACTCTTTCAATTCTTTGTAAAAACATGAGTAGCCAAATGTAAAAAGGTACAAATTTTCCCACACTTTGTGGCCATCTTAAATGTCTTTTTTTTTCCCCAACCAAAACACAGCACCATTTCAAAGAGTGTTTTAGACTTGACGAGACAGCGAAATGTTATACAGAAAAAGATGAACTTTGATCTTTAGAATAACAGTAAAAACAGGTGAAGGTGACACTGTTTTATAAGCAAGCTTCACCATTTGTTTTCTTTTTTATATGAAAAAAGAGACCTTAAAGTAATAAAAAAAATTGATGTAACATAACACAAGGTGAATATTTTGGGCAGGCCTTCTAGTTAAATATTTGCTTGTTTTTAACACATGCAGCTAATATACCAAGTTTCAGCAGATTACTTTTGTTCATATCCACAATGCAATACAGAAATGGCTGATATTTTGAAAAATGGTCACCAGTGGCTGCCCCAAATATCCAAATTATAATCCTTATAAACAACAAACCTAAAAATGCACCGTTCTCTTTCATTCATAATAAATACATCCATTAATAACAATATGAAACAGTTTGGGGGAATCAAGCACCAACATGAAGTGTAATAAATTAAAAGAAACTTGTTTCTTTTTTTGTTGCCCATGGGTACACTTGTTTCATTTGATTGATGCATTTGCATCAAGCGTCATTTAGGTGTCAGTCACAGAATGCCCACTAGGTGGCAGTAGAGCACCAAATACATCCACACCAGCCAGGGCTTATGATAAACACACACACAAAAAAACAGTTTTGTAATCTAGATGCTGGATTAATTTCGGTCAAAAGCCTTGAATGTTTTTGAACATTTCCTTTTCTGCCTAGTTTGCTAGTCAAGCACCTTTATGAAATCATTTAATCGCTCAATTGACATCTTAGATTGAATTAAATGTTACATCCTTGAAGTGATTGTGGACCACGGTCTGAACAGACAGAATTTGGAAAAATTTTCTGGTGGCCACCTTTAGAAAAAATTATATATATATCGTTCAAAGCTTATTTTGTCAATAATGAAGTGAAGAACCACGCTTTCTGTTTGCTTTTGTTTGTGTAGAGTCATGCACACTGTATACCCTGTCACCTATAAAACCCACCCGAGTCAATATCAGTGGTTGTGTGAATGTACTCTCATAGGCGCACAAACATCTCACGTTTAGCATCCTAAATCTTCACCGGGGGATCTACACAAAGAAGGATTTGTGTCTGCCCAGTTTGAGAATCTTGCCCAATCGCTGCTTGGCTGTAGCCATTCCTTTCTTAGGACGTTTACCTAAATGGAAATCACAAAATGTTAAAAACTCAAAAGGTGATATCTTAAAGGATTAGTCAATTTTCTTTAAAAAATCCAGATATTTTACTCATCACCACGTCATCCAAAATGTTGATGTCTTTCTTTGTTCAGTCGAGAAGAAATTATGAATTTAGAGAAAAACATTCTAGGATTTTTCTCATTTTAATGGACTTTAATGGACACCACCACTTAACAGTTTTTTCAAAGGACTATAAACAATCCGAGACGAGGCATAAGGGTCTTATCTAGCGAAATGATTGTCATTTTTGACAAGAAAAATAAAAAATATGCACTTTTAAACCACAACTTCTCGTCTATCTCCGGTCATGTGACGCGCCAGCGCGACCCCACATAATTGTGTAGTGACGTAGAAAGGTCACGTGTTACATATATGAAACGCACATTTGCGGACCATTTTAAACAATAAACTAACACAAAGACATTAATTAGTATCATTCAACATACAACAACGTCGGAACGGTCCTCTTTCTCCACACTTGTAAACACTGGGGCGTAGTTTCGATACGTTATCCGTGACCCCTTGATGACGTATTGCGTGAGGTCGCGCTTGCGCGTCACAGGACCAGATACAGACTAGAAGTTGTGGTCTCAAAGTGCATATTTTTTATTTTTCTTGTCAAAAATGACAATCATTTCGCTAGATAAGACCCTAATGCCTCGTTTGGGATCGTTTAGAGTCCTTTGAAACTCAGTAAAAAAACTGTTAAGTGTTGAATTAAGTGTTAAGTGTTGGGGTCCATTAAAATGAGAAAAATCCTGGAATGTTTTCCTCAAAAAACACTATTTCTTCTCGCCAACCCGGTTGGGACATAGAAGGGGGTGCGCAGGAAAAAAAGTTTGGGAACCCCTTCTCTAGAGGTAAAGAAATTTCCCCTTGCATCTATACAAGAGATCAGCGTGGTGTATTTGTATACATGAAGCAATAGATATTAAATCAAAATCCATTACCTTTGGTGGCCTGATTGCTGACTGGTGGAGGATTTGAGGCGGGTCTTTTGGTGGGGTGCAGGGGTGGTGAGAGTGACGTCTCACAGTATTGGTATCCCATTGTTGGGCTTTCTCCGTGTGCCGGGGAGTGTGTGCGACTGCTCCAGGCTTCACTGCTGCTGTTGCTTCCACTTCCCTGACTGTCTATGAAGTTATTATGTTCCTGGATCCTATGCTTGAGTTCGGCATGAAAATCTCCTTCCGAATGCTTGCGCTCCCTGAACTCCTGATGGACAGAGAGAAATATAAGTGACTAAACAAATTTCAGAATGAAACACTAGCTGAATCACAATTTGCTTTGTATATAGTATGCAGATCATGGTATAATGAAGTTTTTTTTTTTGTGCTAATATTACTTTTGCGTTGCAAAAGGTAGCTTTAATGTACTGGGCAGATTACACAAACGTAGTGATGATTAAGCACTGGTTTGAATGTTATCTTCATCCGATTGGTTTACCTTATTACTGAGTGAAGAGTTGCTGTCAGAATCCTGGTTCTCCTCTTCTGATACAACCTCCTTTCTATCTGTGATTAAAAAAAAACAGGTCAAACAATGAGATTAAAGGTGCCAAAGAATGCATTGAAGTGTTGATGTCATCCAAAATGTTGCTGTCTTTCTTTGTTCAGTCGAGAAGAGATTATGTTTCTTGATGAAAACATTGCAGGATTTCCCTCACTCCAATGGACCCCAACAGAGCCCAACATCCAATACTTAACTCAACACGCAACAGTCTTTTTCAACGGAGTTCCAAAGGACTACAAACGATCCCAAACGAGGCACAAGGGTCTTATCTAGCAAAACGATTGTCATTTTTGACAAGAAAAATAACAAATATACACTTTTAAAGCACAAGTTCTCGTCTAGATCTGGTCATGATGCGCCAGGTGACCCCACGCAATACGCCATGACGTCAAGAGGTCACAGAAGACGAACGCGAAACTGTGTTTACAAGTGTGTTGAAAGAGGACCGTTCCTACGTTGTTGTATGTCAACTGATACTAATTAATGTCTTTGTGTCAGTTTATTGTTTACAATGGTCCGCAAATGTGCGTTTTATATATGCAACACGTGACCTCCCTACGTCACTACGCATTTACGTTAGGACGCGCTGGACCGGACCTAGACGAAAAGTTGTGGTTTAAAAGTATATATTTTTTATTTTTCTTGTCAAAAATGACAATCGTTTCGCTAGATAAGACCCTTATGCATCGTTTGGGATTGTTTATAGTCTTTTGAAACTCCGTTGAAAAAAACTGTTAAGTGTTGAGTTAAGTGTTAATTGTTGGTGTCTATTAAAGTCCATTAAAATGAGAAAAATCCTGCGATGTTTTCCTCAAAAAACATAACTTCTTCTCGACTGAACAAAGAAAGACATCAACATTTTGGATGACATGGTGGTGAGTAAATTATCTGGATTTTTCTTTTAAGAAAATTGAATATTGCTTTAAGTGCAAAAATGATCCAGAGACAGTTTTACATGTCCATGTACAACCCTAGGATTTACCTTTAGAATGAAATGGTCTATTATTACCTTATTTGAAAGGGTCATGAATAATAATTTTGAGCTCTGCTCTGATTGGCTGTTTATTGGAAACAATCGCATTATTGGTGTACATGTAAACGTAGTCATTGATGCTTTCCAATCTCATAATTAGATTATAAAACTTGAATTTGACATGTAAAAAAAGAATAAATGAAAAGTTTGGTTTCAAAATGCAATAAACGGCATTTAAAAAAAATGACTATTGTATCAGGTCAGTATTAAAAAGTAAATTCTCTATTTTATGCAAAATCCAATATCCGCCATGTTATTTTGTCATCTTTTCTCTCTTTTTTCCCAAAACGCAATAAACGCCACTCCTCCTTCTCTGCAGAATGCAATAAATCCGCTCAACAAATCAAAGCGCACCATTCCACGAATTGTAAATAATATGTTATTTTTTTAATCAGTGTATACCATTAGTCAACTAAATGAATATAACATGGCAAAGATGAATGCACATTTATATATTGATTCAATAGATTTATAGCATTTGGAAAAAAAACTTGTCATGGATTTATTGCATCTGTTTTTATAATAAATCTTTAAAAAAATCTAATTATAGATTTGATTTTTTTTATTTATTATAACCTAAAGATGCTATGTGAAAGTTTGTAACGAAAAAATAGTGTTTTTTATCTGTCACTTTCTTGGTATAGAAAACACGTTTTTACCGAAATGTGTCAAAATGGATTTATTGTGTTTAGGAACCAAACTCTTCAAATTATACATTTTGTTTTTTCAATGTATCCTATGGTTGCAAAGCATGAACTCTTACTGTAGTCAGGAGAGGAATGGTTGGCTCTAGACCACCAGGACTCCTGCGAGCTGGTGGGATCTTCTGATTGGTTAGAATACAGCAACCCGGCCATAGTCAACATCCCCTGGATAGCATCATCCTCTGCGCTCGGCGAGGATTCACTGCAGATATGGTCCAAATACACCATTTCAAAAAGGCTTTCAAATCAATACATGGCTATATGTTGAAATATGTTATGCATCTAACTATAAGTCAACAGACAACGCAGAAGTAAAATGCATTTGTGCCTTTATTAGAAAAGGGGGGACAGGTTGAGAAAACCTCAAACTCAGGTGGGCAATAATACTAATGACAGTATGCTCTCACTTTTAAGACATTTTTCAAAGTGGCCAAGTCTCTGTCTGGAGTGAATCGTATCCATCGTAAAGCTGGAGCTACTTTTGCCTTCATTTTGGTCGCCTCTCTTTTCATCATCATCTTCCTCTGATGAGCTTTCCGATTCTTCCTCAGAGCAAATCTTTCTCTGTATAGATAAGATGAGAAGACTAATAAGTGACACAATCACAGCCAATCAGAATATATTTATTGTTTAATGCACAGTTACGCCGTAGGCAATGCCGGCCGGTGACTTCTTTTTTGAGGGCGCACGGTGCGAAGTTCGTCACAACATGTATTTAGCCCGTCGTGTTTGTGGTCGTCATTTCAAATTGTGTGTTCAGCGCAGCATGTGTGAACCATGTGCATCATGTTTTGTCAAAATACATGCCTGCTGCACACGTGTCTAAAGGGTTTATGATAAAAGTGATGCTCGCGGTTGCCAGATACTCGCTTAATCTCTTTAGTTTATTGTTAAGTGCGTGTATTTTGTGAACGTGAGCGTCTTTTTTATCATAAACCCTTTCGTCTTGTCACGTATTTTGAGAAGACGCATGATGCACATGGTTCACATGACGCAACGAACACATATTTTGAAATGACGAGCGGCACACGACACTCCGAACACATATTTTTAATTTGCGCCTCTCGGAAGAGAAGTCACCAGCCGCCACTGGTCCTAAGTCAGGATGAGATTTTATCCTGGATGAGGCTAACAAGCTACCCTTATGTGGTTAGGAATATTCCTACGCTTGGGTTAAAACTGTAACGCACCCGTTTGGTGTACTTCTGATGTACTTCTGATTCTGAGTCTGATGAGACATCTGAATGAATCGATCTTCTGTACCTGACATCTGAACTCTCTTTTTTAAAATCTGTGGATAAGAACAGAAAAATATTTTACAGTTAATGACAGAGACAATAGGTTTAACAGGAATCAGAAAAAAAATCTGAATATATTCATACAAAAGACAGTATTCAAATGCAGTGGCGGCCGGTGACTTCTTTTTTCGAGGGCGGTCGATGTATGTAGCCTGTCATGTGTGTGGTTCGTAATTTCAAAATATGTGTTCTGCGCGTCGAGAGATCCTGTGTGCATTACGTGTTTTATCAAAATAAGTGCCTGCTGCAGACGCGTCCAAAGGGTCTATGATAAAAGAGAAGATCGCATTTGCCAGATACTCGCATAATCTTATGCGTAATCAGAGTTTACTGTTAAGGGAGTGTCTTGTGTGTATTTTGTGAATGTGAGCGTCTCTTATCATAAACTGTTTTAACGCGTGCAGGCACTTATTTTGACAAAACACGTGATGCACATGGTTCACATGACGCAACAAACACATATTTTAAAAACGCAAGCAACACACATGACACTCCGAACACATATTTTGAATTAGCGCCCCTCGAATGAGCAGTCACGAGCCGCCACTGTTCAAATGTGAGACTATGTTGGTACCTGTGAAGGAGATAGGCTTGACGTCTCTGGATACATGACTGCGTTTATGGTCCTTTTCTTTTAATCGAAAATCCACCTCCTGTTGGTCCTCTTTTACTACCCTCTTTGCATCTCCGGATCTCTCCTCTTCCTTTATCCTTGGCTTCTTTTCTCTCACATACTGCTTGTCATCTCTGCAGTAGTAAAGAAATAGATCAGAAACTACAGTGAAATAAACCATTTCATGCTTATGAGGTTAAGTAACTGAAATGTAATTTTTTGGTGAACTTATTCTTAAAAAAATGTGTTTACTTGATAATACGCCCATTGCACAGCACCAGACGCAAATCATTGACCAAACTCCGCTCCGCCATTGCAGCTGAGGCAGTGGAAACCATGTTGAACTTGGCATTGACCTTCGGGTTAAAGGAGGTATCATGAAATAATAACAGGACGTCATAATAGCGATTCACTAGCATCAACCAATGACATTGTAGTGGGTGTGTCTCATTTACCTCTTCATAAGGACTCATCTCCAGTTGCTTTAAGACTTCTTGAGTGTGCTGCTCGAAGATGTCGAGGTAGGAGGGAACTCTGGGGTGATGAGAGTGATGAAGATGATGATTGTTTTGGTGGTGGTCACGAAGGCGTCTGGCGTTCTTGCGTGCTTGAGACCCTCTCTCGTGCGATGACCTCGTGGATGGGCAAACCGAGCTTTCCAGAGATTTCATTAGCTTGTTCCCGCAGTTCCCGTTCTGATACTCCTTGAGTTTTAAATGAAAATTTTGCAATATTAACTTTTTATGAAAGTTTCTTTGGATAAAAGCGTATATCTGATGTATAAATGCAATCTAATAGAAATGTAAAAATATCAAAGATTTAAAGAAGTTTTTCAATATTTTACTATGTTCTTACCTCAACTTAGACTAATTAATACATCCCTATCATTTTTCAATGCGTGCACTTCATCATTGTACAGCGCGTCATGAATGTGTTAGCATTTAGCCTAGCCCCATTCATTCCTAGGATCCATACAGGGATGAATTTAAAAGCCACCAAACACTTCCATGTTTTCCCTTTTTGAAGAGGCCGGAGTGCTGCAAACTAAGTGCTCTTCCGCCTGTTTGGATCCTAAGGAATAAATGGGGCTAGGCTAAATGCTAACACATTCACAATGCGCTGCACAAAGAGTAAGTGTACGCATTGAATAAAGATAGGTAAGTATTAATTTATTTAAGTGGAGGTAAGAACATAATAAAATATTTAAAAAAACGTTTCCTTTAAATGTCCATATTTGACTAATCCAGTCTATGTTAGTATGGTTCAGCGTGTGTTTAGCAGCCAGTCTTACCTCAATGTAGTGGATTTCCTTGGTGAGCATTTTAATGAGATGGTTGGGTCTGATATGGTCAGGGACTTCGCTGGCCGGTTCTGTGACCTGGGGGAAGATGAGCACACATGGCAAACAATAAGGGATTTGTGTCACACCGCAAACCTCAGGTTCCCAGCCAGAAGCAGTGACACCAGATATCAACCCCCTTGAGATGCCCCCTGTCCTTATTACTCCACCAGGGGATCACAATGTACAATGATGTTTAAACTAAAGTTTAAATATAGGAAAGTCAAAGTTTATTTGGAGATTAAGACAAAACTGTTGTGACAAATGCCAAACAAGGGACCTGGCAGATGTCGGACTTGGCAAATCTATCCCTTAAACATCAAATGCAAAGCAAAATATATTTTTAAAGGGACAATTCACCTTAAAATGAAAATTCTGTCATTATTTTCTCATCCTCATGTTGTTCTAAACCTGTATAAATGTTTTTTTTTATGATGAACACAAAAGAAGACACTCCGAGAAATGATGGCAAACACAAAGCAGATAGTGATCATTGACTTCCATAGTAGGAAAAAAATATTTTGGAAGTATTGTGATAAATGATGAAAAAAATATTTTGATAAATGATGGTAAGCACACAGTTGATGGTACCAATTAAATTCCATCATATTTTTATTCCTATTATGGAAGTCAATGCTCACTATCTGCTGTGTGTTTACCATCATTTCTCAAAATATCTTCTTTTGTGTTCATCAGAAAAAAGAAATTCATACAGTAAATTATGACAGAATTTTTATTTTAATATTGTTTTGTCTTAAGATGTACACCTGTAGGGTTTTGTAAGCTATGTTTTTAAAAACTTCTTAAAGTGTCCCAAACAAACCCCCATGATCAACAGTAATACCAACTTCCCAATCAACACTAATAATAAGCATTGGTCTGGTGTGATGGGACACAGTATCTTTCACCTCTCTCTTTAGCCAGTTCCTTAGTGCGCTGATCAAAGCTTTCACTCCCTTGATCAGATAGTCTGGAGGCAGGCAGTTATCTTCTCGAGATTCTGATAACAGACAATAAACAGCAGATTATAAAGATATAAGGGAACAGAATGTGTGGATCTCAGGGGTTGTTTACACCTGGTATTAAAGGGATAGTACACCCAAAATGACAATTCTGTCATTATTTCCTCGCCCTCGTGTTGTTTTAAACCTGTATGAATTTCTCTTTATTCTGCTGAACACAAAGGGGATTTTCAATGTTTGTAACCAAACTATTTGGAGCACCATTAACTTCCATAGTATCTTTTTGTCCTACTATGGAATTCAATGGTGCTCCTGTCCTCGAATACTAATATCGTCATTTGTGTTCAGCTAAACAAAGAAATGTATACAGTTTAGTAACAACATGAGGGTACAGTGACTAAATAATGACATTATTTAGGTGAACTATCCTTTAAAAGACGTGTTTGGGTCAATCGGATCACAAGTGGACGATGCTAAATACAGGTGTAAACAGGTTGTAAAACGTTTTGAACTCGTCCACTTTCGACCACAAACGTAGTCGGAAAGGCATTTGATCATATTGCTTTTGTGGTGTGGATGTTCATGTGTTTGAGCAGACACAAAAGGCTGCCTACTTACATATTGTGCGTGATGTACCAAAGACACTGGGTCTCATTCACTAAGCATGTGTATGCACAAATTTGTTCATGAAATATGCGTCTGGACGTTTTAATAAAAAAATCATGAATTAACAAAAACTTTCAAACTAAAATTTCTTCTAAATATTTGCCAAAACATAAGATCAACTTAGACAACACGTGTGCAATAATTATGAACAAGGAAAAAGAACCCTATAATATATATTTATATATGTGTTATATATTTTTTCCTTGTTTATGATTATTGCAAACACGTGGTCGTTACGTTTTTGCATACATTTAAAAGAAATTTTTAGTGTGAAAGTTTTTGTTAAATCATAATTTGTTAGTTCAAAGTAACATCCATACACACATTTTACGAACAAATTTGTGCATATGCATGCTTAGTGAATGAGACCCAATGTTTCTCCATCGGTCCTGACTTCTAGCATTTTTGTTGAAAGGTCCCATTTTTTCTGTGTTTTTGAAGCTATGATTGTGTTTATGGTACGCAATAAAACATGTGTTCGTGTTTTGTGTGTAAAAAAACGCTGTATTTTTCACACAATTTGCTTTTCTCTATAGCGCTGTTTTCACTGTCCTAAAAACAGGCTGATGTCTTCCTTGTTCTATGAAGTCCCTCCTTCAGAAATACGTAACGAGTTCTGATTGTGTAGTTTGTTTAGTATGTTGTGATTCGCAGAGATGGGGACTCGAGTTTGAGACTCGGACTCGAGTTTGAGACTCGGACTCGAGTGCGACTTAAGTCGCACACACAGTGACTTCAGACTCGACATGAGACTCGACCCTCAAAGACTTCAGACTCGACTCGGACTCAAGCCGCGCCACTCGTGAACAATGTTTATTTTTAGGAAACGTCTGATGAGCTCGCTGTCATAGCTCCCTCCGTTACCTACAACCTGCCCACGACGTAACACGTGACATATCTGCTCCGCGCGCGCAGCCGCGAACATACATGTCGACTGTACCTGCAGGCAGCCGCTGCTGTGGCATTCATCTGAAGCTTTGGGTAGTACTGTGACGGATCCGCGTGTCATACTGTGTCATACTGTGTCATACTGTGTCATACTGTGTCATACTGTAGTGTAGTCCATTAACATACATTTGCTGAATAGAGCAATGAAAAACAACGTAACGTTTTTATGTGAAGCGTTTATGCTGCATTTTCTTCCTGAAACTCTGTTTGGACAACCTGATCTCACAAATTTCCGTTGCATAATCACGGAATTTTGTGCTAATTTTTCCATGGCATTCTCACGGATCTCCGCATTTTTCCGTGGCCCTGCTACGGACTGTCTTTTTCCGTGGCATTGGTTACTCAACTGTTTTGTCCTATTTTCTTATCATTTTCGCTTCGGTTTAAGGTTAGATTTACATGAAATGACATCCCTACCCAAACCCAACTCTAACCCCAACACCAGGCGACAATTGTTTGAAGTTATAAAATATAAAAGAATAAATCAGAAAAAAATAGTATAAACCAATAGTTCAAGTGACATACTAACGCAAACACCAAATCTAACCCTAAACCGAAGCAAAAATGGTTTGAAAACAGGAAAAAGCAGTTGAGTAACCAATCCATGAGAATGCCACTGAAAAAGACAATCCGTAGCAGGGCCACGGAAAAATGATTCGTGAGAATGCCACGGAAAAATGAGCACAAAATTCCGTGACTATGCCACGGAACTTTGTGAGATCATGTTGGTTTGGAATTCGCCCTCTGCCTGTGTTTGAGCACGCGTTTAAGTGCCCTCAGTAGTGTACATACAGAGAGAAGTGTTTCAAAAGTTAAGCCAACATAAAATCTTTCTTTTCTTGACAAGGCACATACACGCAAAACGATCTCACAGTATTCTTTTTCTAATAAATTTTTTTTTGTTTATGTCTAAGAAACCATTCAGAAACCAGTCTGGGTAACCAACCGTAAAGTAGAGGGCTGTAGTCCAAACCAGCCGTTCGCTGTAGGCTTTGAAAGGAAAATTCTGTCAACAGGCTTCCCACACCTTGGTTAACTTCAAATTCAAGGACCTTTCAAGGACTTTCCAGGTCCAATACCCTCAAATTCAAAGACTAAATGTGGGGCACATTTCAAGTGAGAGCAAGGTTAGATCGTGTTACCTTTTAAAATACATTGTTACAGTTCCCTTTCGAGGGAACTCACGCTGCATCACTGCGGTGACACTTTGGGGACGCCTCCAGGGGGAGGTGCGTCTGAATGTCTATATCAAATTTAACCAATGGTAAAGCTTAACGACAAAGACGAGATGCGGGAGCCAGGAAGTATATCGCTATCTGAAATATTGCCAAATACGGCGTTACAGGGATGCAGGAAGTATGGCAAGAGAGACGCAGTGTCTTGTTCCCTTCCCAGGGAACAACAGTTACTTGTGCAAGACTAACAACACAAGCAGCGATACTCTCATATAATATTAGTATGCGTCAATTTAAACCTACATTTTCTCGTGCTTGCGTTTTAATGACTCGCCCATAGACCATCCACCCACAGTAATCAGGACAAAAGCTGTCAAAAGTGGACAAAAAAACACCGGTGTGAACGGACATGTGTATTTCTCATCCACTTGTGATCCGATTGGCCGAAACACATCTTAATACCAGTTGTAAAAAGAATGATTTAACATGAAGTACCTTTCAGAGTCTCCAGTAGATTCTTGGCCACATACCAGCAAATAGCCTCAAAGTAAGGAAACTTGAAGAGATCTGGAGTCTTCAAACGCCGCTCCATCTCATAACACCTAATGTTAAAAAAGAAACAACAGTTTTCTTGCTGTCTTGAGTTCTCGGCTTGCTATATAGTGAACCTCAAGTTCGCAAAATACACACTATAAACCTATTTATAAGACAAGCTTACCTGAGCTGCATGCCTATGTTGAGGTTGTGAAGGAAGTTCCCTCCGAATGCCATGCAGTCTTGAGAGGTGAGAACCGCATGGATCCATCCTGCAAAAGTGAAGGACTTGTCAACAGCTGACCACCAGATGCTGACACACATATGCACAAGCAAACATCTGGGATAAAATGACAGAGAGTCATTCATATTCTGGTGAATATATTTAACCCCATACTAAACATAAATGTATATATTTAGTCCTCCTTTTTTCAAAGCATGTACATTTTATCAGTGTTCCTGTAGCTCAGTTGGTTTAGCATTGCGTTAGTAGCGTAAAGGTCACAGGTTTGATTCCCAGGAAATATACTGATACAATGTACCTTGAATACACTGTGTATAATAAAAATTTTAAATCAGTCCATGCATGCATTCCCTTTAATTCAAACCCTTGACCTTGGTGTTGCTAGCAGCTTTAGGAAAATCTCATTCTAATGCCTTTAACATTAATACCATAAGGTTTCAAACATAAGGGATGTCAAATGTCCACGCTGGGTGGGCGTTTCACCTCAACGATTACATGCCTGATATCTGCTGAACTGCATCAAACCCTTTAACCACCAAAGTGTGCTCAAAGTCCACCAAACAATCTCAGCCTGCCAACCACTTCCATAACTTCCCATTTATGCTTACAGTATGCCATATGCCTAACAAGTGTGAAGAGGCATAAACATCAGACCGTAAGGAACTTTCGCACCATAGGGTTTGTGAAGTTTTTTTAGTCTCTCACAGCAGGGGAATGTGTTGAATCCCACGGTTTCAAACTGGTCTGCTAGTGCGATCAAGAGACCACCCCACCGTACTCTCTCTTCAGCTGTGAACCAGATCCTTTCAAGACCATGTATACTGCTCATTGTGATCAGATACGAGACATATTAGGATTTATTGTAGTAATTATCATACGTGATTAAAATAATAATGACAGGTTAGAATAAAACACTGAATGTTTGCAATGAAAAGCGTTCAGCTTTACTAATGGACCGCTGACTGCATAAGAGATCACTAAGATTCATGTGGCTTTCTGGGTGGCAGCGTGTGCTCGTTTCTGCCCCGTCTGAACCCGAAACGTAGAACACAAATCAGCCCTGGTCTTCCTGTCGAGCCACCATTAAAGGCAGCTGCTCACCAGTAAGTGGCAAACCAGTTTCTTCATTTCTCAATGGTCCTTCTGGTTTAAAATGAACACCTTTTACGTTGAAGTACATGTTGCTTGTTATCTTGTGCATGATTTATAAGTGCACGACTGCTTGTTATTTAAAAATAATAAAATAAAATAAATGCTGCTCAGCAATAGTTCACTAAAATTTGTAATGAGTTACATCAATAAACATTTTAGGAGTTCAGATGCAAAACCCTTTAAGAGTGTCTGACATGTCTTGTAAATGAGCGTTTTTATCATATGTTTCATAGCCTCTTATGTTTAGGTTCAGTTATTTCATTTTAATGGCAATGAAAATTTTAAAAGTCAGTAATTGAAATGCCTTATTTTCACAAATGTCACTTTAGTCCTTTTGTTGGTATTTAACAAATTTGACAGTTTTTCACTGAAAACCCTTTATAGGATTAGTCCATTTTCTTCAAAAATCCAGATAATTTACTCACCAACATGTCATCCAAAATGTTGATGTCTTTCTTTGTTCAGTCGAGAAGAAATTATGTTTTTTTAGGAAAACATTTCAGGATTTTTCTCATTTTAATGGACTTGAATGGACCCCAACACTTAACAGTTTTAATCCAGTCCTTTAAGCGCATGAAAGCTTTTTGCAAAAACCTCCACTTTTTTGGACAAGACAAGAATGTAAACAGTTGAAAAATCACTAAAGATTCAACTAGAAACATTGCAAATGATGAAAGTCAGAAGGTAAAATGAAGCACACATTAGGGAGCGCTTTGATCCATGTGACTGCTTCATTCGGGTTGTATTCCGGTCCAAAGTACTTACAAGGGACACAAGTTTGAATGTGATATAATGTCATTTTGTGTGCCGTCGTTTATCCAATTCATCTTCCGTGCACTTAGAGGACATTGCTGAAAAATCGTTGTGGCATTTAGCAACATTTGTGGTGTTTATTCTGCCAACAAAGTTGTGTTTCTGAATGGCCTGAGGCCGGGACACTCCACCTTTTTTGAAAATAGGCTTATTTCCCAGCTCCCCTAGAGTTAAAAATTAGATTTTGTTTACCGTTTTGAAATCCATTCAGCCGATTTAGGCCGGGTGTGGCGGTACCACTTTTAGCATAGCTTAGCATAATCCATTGAATCTGATTAGACCATTAGCATCGCGCTCAAAAATGGCTAAAGGGTTTCGATATTTTTCATATTTAAAACTTGACTCTTCTGTAGTTACATCGTGTACTAAGATCGAAGGAAAATTAAAAGTTGCCATTTTCTAGGCAGATATGGCTAGGAACTATACTCACATTCTGGTGTAATAATCAAGGACAAGGACGAATTTCGGGCATTGCGAATATGAGAGCGCGATGCTAATGGTCTAATCAGATTCAATGGATTATGCTAAGCTATGCTAAAAGTGGTACCGCTAAACCAGGAGATCGGCTGAATGGATTCCAAAACGGTAAAAATAAAATGTTTAACTCGAGGGAAGCTGGAAAATTAACCTATTTTTTAAAAAAGTGGAGTGTCCACCTAAGTGAATTAAAGCGAAAGTATTTGATGAATCTATAATCCGTCCCGAGAGCATTCAGACAATATCATTATCTAATTTTTGACCCAAGTGGCGTTTAGTGGCTTTTGCATCTGAGCTCCTCATTTATTTTCAAAGACACAAAAAACTATTAACCTGTAGGTATCAGAAGCGTCGTTCCCTGTCGCACAACACACTTGTAACACTTGTCCACTTTGTCTCCGAAGAAGACTTCGCTCTGGTTGGGGGACGAGCTCCACTCCTCATATAGTGCAAGGTTGGTCTGGGACGGTTTTATTAGGTAAAAAATCTTCTCCCCCTGTTCGTTAGAAACAAAGATACACTAATTAATATGTGATGACGCTTATACATTATTTTTGCTAAATTATTGATGATGAGCAACATAAACTGTGGTAGGCTCTTGTGATTGACGTTATCTTACCCACAAGACGTGATACCATACAGACGTGCCCCCGAAATCAATATGGAAGTCAGTATAGCTGTCTTTCACGCCCATCAAGCAGTACTTCTGCACGAAGGGCTTGGGAAAGTAAGAGTCATCTGGCCAGTAGTTCTCCACCCAAGACATCTTCGTGGCGATATCTGGCACCACCACCAGCTCGGACATCCTGACGCAAGAAAAAGCGAGTTTGTAAGTTGTACGCTTCTTCCTTTCACAAAGGACTCCTTTGTGTTTCCTCTTGAAGTACTTGCTAGTAAATGCTTTCAAACAATACTCACTTGGTGTCTGAAAACTCCAGGCTGATGACGTTTAGCACTTTCGGCCGCTGAGGGCTGTAGTAATACTTGACAAACGTCTTCAGTTTAATCTTGCTATCCGCTTGCCTGGCCACATCGATGACGTCAATCACTTTGTCGCCTCCTATAAACAAAGGGAACGATTTGAGCAATGTGCACGTCGAAGAAACACATCAATTATTAGAATACATCACCATTACGACCGACGAAACTCTACAGGGATAAACTGCAAGTGTCAACATCATTAAACAACCATAAAGCATGTTGACATCTTTATTGAAGTAAATCAGCCACATGAATATTTCAACATGAGCACAAGCAGTGCCCTGGTGAAACTGCTAAAAGTGGGGTGATGGTTGGCAACGGGGCATTAAAGGTGCAGTGTGTAATTTTTAGAAGGATCTCTTGACAGAAATGCAAAATAATATACAAAACTATATTATCAGGGCTGTACAAAGACCTTTCATTATGAACCGTTATGTGTTTATTACCTTAGAACAAGACCTTTTTATCTACATACAAAGAGGGTCCCCTTACATGGAAGGCGCCATTTTGTGCCGCCATTTTTCTAAAGAAGCCCTTAACGGACAATTTTTTTTACTAAGTTGTCTACGACGATAACATGTTTTTCCGGTGACAGCTACCGTAGCTTCTCGATGTGTTTCAAAAGCGAGGGGTGAGCAGTGGACTACGCCGTTGGTTGCAATTCGCAACCTCACCACTAGATGCCGCTAAAATTTACACACTGCACCTTTAAACTTACAAATTTTAAAGGGATAGTTCACAGAACAATAGAAATTTTGTAAATATGTACTCGGGTACCTCAAGTTTTTTTTGTTCAGGTAGACATTTTAAGGATGTGTGTGTAACCAAGCAGATTTGGGGCAAAAAAAGCACTATGGAAGTGAATGGTGTCGCAAATCTGAATTTTTCCCATTTTCTATCCAAACAGCATTGTATGCTTTACACATCTAACAATCCCAGAATGCACTGTGACAAAGGCAAGCAACATTTTGATGCAAGTACTTATGGGCAACTTACTATAACTTAAAAAAGGCTGTAAATAAAGTAATCATCATGAACATTACGTATATTAAACAGACAATCAGTAGTCCTAAAACAAGTAAAAAACAATCTTTGCCTTCTCACTGCTGGTGCCGCAGTGAAAGATCTGCTTTATTTGATCTTCTCAACAATAAATTGGCACATGGTCATGATTTGAGTGTAAATTCACTGGCTTTAAAAAGACAACTGGCAGGCGACAAATGAAACTCTTCACAAAGCTGCTGGGAAAACCTCAAACACAGAAAAGACAGCTGGTTCTTGTGTACACAAACAGCACCCTAGTGTACCAAGCTAGAGAGATGCTCATCCCGCAAAGACGACCATAAAGAGGCTTTTATTGCTATTATGGGACCAGAAACATTATCATGACTTGCAGCACTGCCAATAAACATGCCTATTGCATTTATGGACCCTTCAAATCCAAACTTGAGAATACGGCAAAACATGGTTTTGATTTTGGAGTTATTTTTGACTCCAGGTGCCAAAGCAATAAGACTATTGTTTTTATGCATAAACCATATTTTGTCACCAATTAATCCTTTTATTCAAAAACAACAAATAGTTTAACAGTCCTGGATGTCCTTTTATGATCTTGGTCGGCTGAGATTGTAAAAGCATGTTTCTGAAGCAACGTGGGACAAAAGCAGCTTTCACAAAGCAGGTGGAGGCTGTGCTTTATTATTGTAAGTGAATGGCAATGTGGAAAAACCACTGCGTTTCGATTTTGCTGGCTGGAAGGCCCCTGGTGTGCATTGCGGGCGAGCTGCCCATTGCAGTAAGTGAATTAGCCGGGCAGCTTGTCTGCAGTTAACAGTCAAAAATGCATTAAGGACGTAAAGATGCTTTTAATGCAGCCCACAGACGTAACGTCACTATCGTTTAGTTCACCATTCAATAGGCAATTCAACAAAAGTATGTTATTCACAGAAATGTAAAAGGCATTCCAATGATATACAAACTTTGTGAGTCTAGCTTTGTGTGCATGCCAAACCAAGACGTCCCCAGCGTCTTATCAGTGACAATAACGTTAACTATAAAGATAAGGTTTAAGAAAATCATCCTTATCATTCCTTTTTACGAGTACAAGAGGGTCCACGTACAGTGTGCATGATGCCATTTTAATAAGAAGAGTGTACGCGCTCCGTCTGATTTTTTAAACCCTGCGTATATTGTAAGCATAGGTCGTGCCTATAGGAAGAATCTAGTATCTAGCCCAGGAGATACACTGCATTTTGTCGTAATGCGCCGAACATCTGTGTACTGTACATCTACTAGTCAAATAAACGATACTTTGCAAGGCCGTGTGTTCGACAGACTATACTCCGGGCTTAAATTTAAGAGAATAGCAGACTTCAAAAAGAGTGTAACTGTGTAACTAATATTGTAATAATAAGAGATAGACCGATTAATCGGTTTTGACGATTAATCGGCACTGATGGTTAATTGGGAAACAAACGGCTAAAAAAACCAAGCCAATAGTTTTTTCTGAGTGCGTCCATTGCTTTATATCATTATAAAGTAATTAATTTGCTGAATAGATGCCGCATTAGCAGAGAAACAACAGCAGGAACCTAAGTTTGTCGTCAAGCCTGACAGGACGTTAATATTAGTTCTACCTCAAACAGTTCACAAAATACACACATATATATATCCATTACAAATGTTTAATGTCATAATTATAACCATCGATTTGCATTCGTTTATGTCCAGCTGGTAACATTTATCCATAATTTATCCTATTTTTATTAACTATTTATCCTATATGCAGCTGTCGGCTACGTTAACAACCAACAAATCAAAATCTGATTTCAGTTCTTTTTATCATCACTGTTATGTTCGTTTTTTATCCAGTATTAATTTAAAAAACTATCGGTTGATTAATCGTTTATCGGCAAGTAGGGACCAACTTAATTATCGGTATAATCCACTGTCGGTCGACCTCTAGTTACAGAAAACCGAAATCCCTTTAAAAGGCTGGCGTATTTACAGTAAAAATGTTAAACTACAGCAACTGAGCTTAAAAAAAATACATAGTCTGTTGGCGTTTCTTTATAGCGTTTTTGGTGTGAACGGGTCTTAACTCTATAGGCCTGAATATTAAATCAAATATTACGTGAATTGTTTTGCCAGATGTTTACAAACCAACTCTATTCAGCTTGCTAACGGTAGGGGGTATCGCACCTATCAGCTGTCTCTGCTGTAAATGTCACACTTAGCGTAAACAAACAAACAAAATATACGAATAAACAAAAATTCAAAAAGTTCTCACGATTTACAAGCAAGCAAACATTTTTATAATTTATAAGCACATGCACGTGTCAGTTAACAGCTTTTTGCAAAGCATTTGCAACATGCATCCTTTACGTTCGCAGAAGTAAAAGGGTCATGACGTTAATTATTTTGTGTCCGTATTTGTGGTTCAATTAAATGTAACAGGGTTAAAATTTCAAAATGAATTTGCAGATAACTTGCATACATTGTCTTTTTGAGAACCAAGTCTAAAATTTCTGGGTTTATTTCATTTTGAAAAAATATTTGGGGGATAATTGCAAAAATGTTAATGTGGTGTAACCGGTCTGTGTTAATTGGTGTAACTAATATTTTTTTTATGAAAATATACATTTATTCATAAAAAATGTGGAATAAAATATAATCATCTAGTTTAGTGTAATATGATTTTTTTTACATACATTTTTTGAAGATTATTAGAAAACAAAGCTGTTTTCAGCATATGTCAGGACAAATATTACAAAAACGCATTAAAATGTACATTTAGAAATAACTAATAAAATAATATTTAAAACTGATTTTTTTAATGATTATGCATGCCATCAAGGTGGTTAAATGATTTAATATTTCTCATACTTTGGCGCAATTGGCGGTTGCACCATTTGACATTTTCAGTTCCATTCAGTCTTAACTTTCATAAAACTGGTCCAAATGTAATTTTTTTATTGCATAAAATTGACATAAATACACTATGTGCATTGAAATAAACCTGATGCATGCTTTTAAAACAAGTTTTTTTTTAAAGATTTTAGATTTTCTCATCTTGCCAACCCTTTTATTAAACTATTCCGATTGTTGGAACATAAACGAAATGCATAAAAAATATTTAGCATAAATTGGAATTGATAAGGAATTGCACTTTATTTTTCTGTCGAAAAATTAAACGAGTAAATGAGGGTTATGACTAAAAACAGCTTTAAATGAAAAGTATGTTGGTAGTAATCGGTTAACCACAGTTACCAAAAAGTATGGCAGGGGCACAGCTTTTGTCACCTTTCTTTAGGTGCAACATAATCACACCTTTATTCCCAGTGGGCCGCAGGTCGAATCCCACAGAACCCACACGGAGCAGCTGATTGTTGTGTGCACTCCCGTACGTGAGAGGAGATGGCTGTAACCTAAACTTCCCAGACAATGCTCAGTGTGCAGGAGATGAGTGTGTAAGATAACAGTCGTGTAATTGGACACTATAAGGGCCAGACTTTCAATGAAATGAGTTCTGCGGGGCTGGTGTAAAGCACACTGCATTTATCTGCACTCTTATTTCATTACAGGTTGATTAAGGTTTGCTAAAAGGTTAGACCCGTTGAACTTGGTGGAGTCACCTTAGATTAACATCTGATCTTCGTAGTAGCTGCACTGTAATTCAAACCCATTACATGAAGTCGCTCTTAATGGTATTAATATTTAAACTCGCACGAGGGCTGATGCTCACGAAGGGGAGTACAGTGGCTAGTAGGTATTGGAAAGGTAAGGTATTGGTTTGAATTGCAAAGGGTAAAGGTACTTTTGTGCATTGCAGCTCCACGGAGGCTGATCCTCATTCAAATTGTTAAAGCATATATACACAGATCCCATGAGCACAGTTGCTTGTTCCACACCACACGCCATTCTTACCGACATAGCGCTCAACATCCTTGACAGAAAAATCCGGTGGAGGTAACCTGAGGCCAAGCCCTTCCATTTTGTGCACGGCGATGGGATAGCGAAAGCCGTGCCTCTCCAGATACCGCTGAGTGACCTGACTGCCCTGCATGGGTTGCAAGATCTCATCCCCACTGTAGTTTAAGCAGAAGTATAAAGATCGTCACAGGCCGCACAAATAATTACCGTGCCCTATCATTAGGGTTATGTTTTTACAGTTTGGTACACCTACCTGGGGAAGGTCCTGGTCTGTAACTGCCTGACAAATACAGATGTGCCGGCTTGCACCGGCTTACTGCCATCATCTGGCTCTGTGTAATCGTGTCTGTGCCAGTTGTTTCGCTTCTTCACTGTAAAGTCAGACAGAGAGAGAATTTAATACGTCTGGCATCAGAACAATACAAAACACAGTTACCCGACCACCACAACCACCTGTGAGCGACACAGATGTTAATGAATTCAACTGCTTGATGACCGTAGCAGTTTGACGGACTGTATACGCTATAAATCCACTTAAACTAGACATTCATTTGATTCCTGGAATTACATGGTTTAATTAGCACAAAATTCCTCACTGGGAAGTGGAAAACCAGCAAGTGCTGAAATGAAACAGATTTTACATGCATGCAATTGGCAGATGTTTTTTTTTTTAAAGAAACTAACTGTGGGTTCACACCAGCCGCGTTTGAGGCGTCAAATTTCGTCTAATTTGCTGCTTGATCATTTTGAGTTTACTTGCTTCATTTACGCGTGAAAGGCCACGCGTGAAATTATAGTCATTGAGACATTCATGTGGAAATTTGCGTCATGGGAGGGGCTTCTGCGACTCCGCTCGCTTCTTGTAATCACATCACTACTAGAGCAAGCTCCTGATTGGTTAACGCGGCGCAAGTTCAAATTTTTCAACTTGCGCAATTCCCGCGGCAACTCTCAATTTACGCCATTACTAGAATTCACGCCGCAAGTCTTCGCATTGACTTAACGGTGAAATCACTCGCGCTTGACGCCTCTACCGCGGCTGGTGTGAACGCAGCATTACAGAAAATTCGAGATCTAGTTTCTTTTTACAAGGTATTGGAAATCGAATCCATGATTTTGACGGTGTTAAGGCTGAAGTATGGTCCATTTTTTATGCGTATGCAAGGGTCCACATATAGTGTGCGTAATGCCATTTTCATCATCAAAGAAAAGTGTCCGCGTACTGTACGTCACCAGCATTTTTAAAACCCTGTGTACATTGTACAGGAAGGTCGCACATGCACGTATAGGAGAATGTATTATGTAGCCCAGGAGATGCATTTTGGCGCAATGCACATGCATCAAACGTTTATGTACAAATAAAATTTCAATAAACTTTACTTTACAATGCTGTGCATTCGAATTTGCACGTACATTCGCATACACGTAAAAAAACAGACTATATTCCGGGCTTTAGTGTGATGCTCTAACAGACATCGTAGAAGGGATACGTACTCAAGGAGGGTCCATGAAGGACGTCACAGTTGGGACAATGGTAAACATCAATGTCCACGGCATAGTGCTCTTCTACCTCAACACAGCTGTAAAACAAAACAAATTGTTAATGCTTCAGCATAGGTTGGTTTGGCTGCCTGCATGCTACTTAAATTAGCATTGAATAATTTCATTAATTTATAAATTTAAAAAAATACAATACAAACAGAATGGGTTTTATCATACTTGCACAAGGCCCCTACTAAAACAAAATTTTCCTACAACCTCTCACATCCAATGCAAGTCTTATCGCTCATGACCCCATTGCTCCAATTCATCATTTTACCATTTCAAGCCACACCCTGCGATTACCTTAAATGACATGTTATTTCACAGGAAGTCATGTGATTAATGAGCTACTGGCTTTGTGCAAGATTCATTAGTCAGTAAGTCAGTTAATGAGTCCCCCTTTCCGGTCTCTGTCGTGAATCCAACATGGACATGGAAGTGACTTCCATTGCAATTCATTGACTGGCTCCAAAAGATAGTCAATCCCATAGACCTCCCATCTTAAAATGCTCAACTTTTGGTTATCTTTGGGTCCAAAAATGTCCTTAAAAACCTATGGGTAATGTCACGGACACAACGGTTTTCTATATATATATAATGTTTTATATAGTCTATGGGCCATGCTTTGGCTCAGGTTGTGCAACATGACAACAGTAAAAGCAATTTTCATGGTTCAAGCATTACACTATTTACATTTATGCATTTGGTAGATGCTTTAATCAAAAAAAAAAGCACCTTGAATAGACAGCCTGTGTGTTCCCTGGGGTTCGAACCCATAACCTTTGCACTTATTATAATGATCAATAGGATTTTAAACCGTAAAAAATAGAATCAAACATTCACTTTTAAATCTGTTTTTGATGTGAAACAAAAGATTCAACAGATTTGCTTCCAGTGACCGAAGAATAACTCCAGACTGGGTCATCTATGGTCGATTAGGTTTAACCCCAGACAGGCCTGGCTAACCCATAGCTCCAGATGTGAGGTTACATTTGGTAGGGCTCCAGGGCAGGGGACAGGAGGTGAAGGGGGAGGAGAGCGTGTTTGTTTTGGAATAGACTGTGGGAAACACTGGGGTTTAAATGGCAGTGGTCCTGGTCCACATCAAAAGGGTTTCTATTAGCACCCCCACTGGGTTAAACTACATGGTACTATGAATGATATGTATGGTGCATGAATGGTTAATACATCTCGATTTAATCTGGTGGAAAATAACACAGAAAGTATGAAGTGCAACACGTGGACATCTCCAGGGAGCCAGAACAAACTGATCCAGCTACTAATCTGAACACCAGCCAAGAACTTTCCCTCTCACTCGCTCTGAGCTTTAACTGTGATGAGAAAACCCACAAAAAACATTCAGGAAGTGAGTCATGGACATGATTACATCACAACGCCCAAGTTCTTGACCTAACATGAGATGACAGTCACTTTCTTCTAAATCTGAGCGAAAGTCCTACGCTGCCTGAATATGATCGCTGCGTCACTAAAAACAGATCTGACTAAGGAGATTCTGAGCCATGATAACACACGCCAGGACATTCATCTGCTGCCAAGATGGGTTGAAATGAACAGCGTTGGTATGAAAAAAGAGTCTGAATGAGTACAAGATAAAAGAAAGCTTGTATTATGAGGGACTGCCGGACTGCTAACATTTTTAGCAGATAATAATTTTAAATAATTTTTAAATAATTTTTAGACACAAGTACTTTACATAACAACAACTGTACATGGTATTAAGCAAGTATCTGGCAACCGCGAGCGTCTCTTTTATCATAAACCCCTTAAAAGTGTCTGCAGCAGGCTCGTATTTTGACATCACGCGTGATGCACATAAATTCACATGACACGCCGAACACATATTTTGAAATTACGAACCACACACATGATGGACTATACATGTTATGATGAGCTTCCCATCGTGCGCCCTCGTAAAAGATTTCACCGGCCGCCACTGCATGGGGATGTGTTTTCCATTGTTATTTCATCCATGTGTCAAACAGATTATTTAAAGGGATAGTTCACCCAAAAATTTAAATTCTGTCATCATTCACTCACCCTCAAGTTGTTCAAAACCTTAATACATTTGTTTGTTCTGCTGAACACAAAGATAGATATTATGATGCACATTATATTAAGATATTACAATGTTTGTAACCACACAATTTTGGAGCATCATTGTCTTGAGTATTTTTCCTACAATGGAATTTAGTGGTGCTCCTGCTTCCTCCTTGATAACAAATTTCTTCCTTTTTGTTTAGCAGAATAAAGACAGAATTTTTATTTTGGGTTGGGTAAACTATTCCTAGTATCATAGTATTAATTTTTCCTACTATTGAAGTGAATGGTGCCCCAGATCTGTTTGGTTACAAGCATTTTTCAAAATATCTTAAATTGTGTTCACAAAACAAAGAAATGTATACAGGTTTGTAACAAATTGAGTAAATGATGGCAGAATTTTCATTTATGGGTAAATTATCCCTTTAACTCATTACTTGTCTCTATGGACCTTTTAATGCATTTAATTTTAATTTAATTTAAACTTCTCAAATGGCCATCTTCATTTCCAAACATTAATTGAGCTGGTATTAATTTACTGCGTTCTAAATGTAATAATAGAGTAGACATAACTAATAACATAAATATTAACAATAAACCCAAAACAGCATTTATTAGAAATGTCATTTGGAACACTTTCAATACAAAACTCATATTCCAATAACACCAAATAGTCAAGGTAAATAAAAAAACTTGGTCTGGAAAAGCAAACAAACAAAAAAAAGTGTCTTTTGTGCAAGGCAAGCTACAAAATCTGTGTCCACACTTTGCAAAACACACAAGCAAGCCAGCAGCCATACCTCATGCAATTATTTAAACCTCGCACTCTTCATTTTCAGCATGAAATATGATAACCGGATTAAGAAATCAAAAGCGCGAAGCTTGTTTTGTTTTAGCATCATAACACACATGCGATTTGAAATCTTACCAGGCTATTGCATGAAGTCATCATCATTGCCAAGGCTTACGTTGTTGCACTGGTATTGCATATTGTTTTGTAAAGGGGAGGGGGGCTCTCGCTCCCAACAAGAGGAATGTCACTACATCTGTCGAAATTTTCCTCTCTTGCGCTTGGAAAATAAGCCACAGGACTGACATCCTGCTTCCCAATTCGTGCACTACTAAATCTGCTGACATTCTACAGTGTGCAAACAGTGGACACTTTACACACAAGATGTAGTATGTATGTCCAGAAATGTATTTATATCACAACTGCATAGCTACAGAATCTATTTCATCAACAAGTATATAACCGAATTTAACACAGAAATTTGGATGATCTGTTGGCCAAATTGTGATTGGCAACAACAACACACAAACAAGCCTCTGGGCTCCGTTCCATCAATATCATAAATCTCTCAATGGGTTGTCTGTGTCTGGCAGGAAGAGTCTTTAAGACCTAAAAATATGTTGGGATTTGGCATCAAAAGACAAATACAGATACACAGCTTCTCTAAGGCTGAGGAGGGGCGATGTAGATGGTCTTATGCTGTTGAAAAATGCTTAGATGACAGCCTTTCCTTACTGCTTCCTTAAGAGTCGCGTTTATCTTGAACAAAGACAGTCATTAGTAGGCTACGTTGAAAGGTCGGCATGATGCCGAGATGGAACAAGTCTAGACAAACAATGGGAGGATGTGGCGAATTTCTCAACAGGACCTTTTTGGAGAAGTGCCTGTGGGCTGCCATTCGACAAGCATTACATTTCTAATGGTTCTTGTGATAATGACCACTTGTCTGATGAAGCGTAGGGTTTAGTGTTGTGTGGAGACCCTTCGGGCATTTAACTTTGGAAGTTTCTTGAACCCTGCTTTGAAATGAATGCATAAACCCAACATAACCAATGAGCTCTCCTGAAGGCCTAACCAATCCCTCACCTAGACTGAAAGCATATAAAACGGGTCTCCATGGTGATGGCAAGTTCACAGGCAGAATTCACAGAATGTAAGCCATAGATTTCATTATGCTCTCAGAATCACGCTTTCTACCATGATCTGAGCCTGAGGGCTCCTTGCTGAGTGCTGACCTAACCTTATGCATGAAAATACATTTCAAATGCATTTAATAAAATGAAGAATCATTGAATCATTCTTTACATGACATCCGCTCTAAACTCGTGGAAGGTAAGGTTGGTATTATTGTTAAAGTGCACTGCATTGTGGTATATGGTTTCCACGGAGTGCACTCTGTTGTATACTGCACATTTCAGCAAATGTGCAATACAAAAAGTAGGTCATAGATGTATTCAATGCATTCAGAAAATTCATTTACTTACTCTGCATTAGGTTACATAGCATAGTATGTGAATTTTGGTAGTAGGTTACATTTAAAAAAAAATGCTGGGTTCATTTCAAACCAACCTTAGGTCAAGAAAGGACAATTCTTGAGTTACATTGGATCAAATTAACTTAGAAAATGTTAATAGTTGACCCAACAATGGGTTAAAACAACCCAGCATTTCGAGTTGAAACCAAGCATAGTTTAAAGGAAGACAACGCCGTTTTTCAATATTTTACTATATTCTTACCTCAACTTAGACGAATTAATACATACTTATATTTTTTTCAATGCGTGCACTTAATCCCTATACAGCGCGCCGTGAATGTGCCAGCACCCAGCCCAGCCCCATTCATTCCTTAATATCCAAACAGGGATGAACCCAGAAGCCACCAAACACTTCCATGTTTTCCGCACTCAAAGACATGAGTTACATGAGTAAGTATGGCGGCACAAAACAAAACGCGGCGACTCTCTAAGCGGATAAAAATGAGAACTATATTGTAGGCGGAAGAGCACTTAGTTTGCAGCACTTCGACCTTGGGCGCAGTAATATGGATGGAAGTTTGAGCGAGTGTAGTCAGGAGTGATGATGTTACTGCGCACAGAGGTCGAAGTGCTGCAAAGTGCTCCTCCGCCATACAATACAATTCTCACATTTATCCGCTCAAAAAATATCACCACGTCTCACCTTGTGCCACCATACTTACTCATGTCTTTAAATACGGAAAAAGTGTTTGGTGGCTTCCAAATCCATCCCTGTCTGGATCACAAGGAATGAATGGGGCTAGGCCAAACGCCAACACATTCACGACGCGCCGCACAAAGATCAAGTGCACGCATTGAAAAAAGATAGGTATTGAAAAACGGTGGTGTTTTCCTTCAAATTATAACACAATCGTCTCTTTTTGACCGAGCATTTTGCCATTTCTGAATACAGCCAGAGAGAGAAAAGCCAAAAACTATAAAATAAAAAATAATAGCTTCAAAGGGAAAAAATGCACACAAAGGGTGATTATTCGGTTGACCATACAGTTAATAAGACATGACAGTACAGTACCAAAGTTCCAATAAAGTAGGGGGTAAGTTGCAGATTCAATGCTAATTTTTTTATGATATTCCATCTGCATTGGGAAAGAATGTGGACATTCTGAATCTCAATTTCCATCCCTATGATCAAGAGGCAAATATGTTTACACCAATGTATTAGGGCGGACTCACGCTATCCAAACCAAAAGCCTGGTTCGTTTGACAAGTTTGATCGCTCTGTACCGCCCACGGGCGCGGTTTGGTTAATCGCGCCCTGGCCGGCTTGCAGAGTCTACCCCAACACCTTTTTTTATCTAGTGTGACCTAGTAAAACAATTGCAATGACAATACCCAAAACTAGGTTAAGAGCCTTGCTGAAGGGCATAATGCTAGAATGAAAATAATTCAAAGGGTGACCAAGCAAGACTGTAAAAGCCACACCCTGTGTTAGCAAAGCAGATCCTTAACCATCAGACTTTGCTGAAACGACCACAGGGAACAGCGTCCGTTTTGATGTGTGGTTGCACTCGTTTGCTAAATTAAGACTGGCTGAGGGAAGTCGGGGAAACCATGTGCCAAAAAGCCAACAGACGGAAACAGCAGGAAATATAAAGCAAGAGTAAAAAAAATGATAAACTGAAGTCCCTCCACCCACCCAGTTTATGCCTCTGTAAAGAGCCAACCGCCTATCTGCCAGCCAAAGCACTGACAGTAATGAGAACAGGAAGCAACACTTAGTGAAGGAAACAAACATTGCTGTTTCAAACCCACAACTTGGCCAAGACCATCGCCCCAACTTCAGCAGTGAGCTTCCTCTTGACGCCATCGAGTTGCAAACTCTCACCTTTGTTTGAAGATGCAAAATATGTAGACTTGCATTTAAAACAGCACAAGGCCTAGACGCTTTAACCGCAAAGACCACCTGCGCATCGTGCATTGTTAAAACTGTCATATCAATGTGAAGAACAATCTGATCTGTTCTCTCTTATTTATCATCGAGTGAAATTACACTTTAGCGCTTTAAGGCTACATTCCCACGACTCGAACCACTTTCCCTTTCAAAACACTGTAACAGCCATTATTAGATTTGACAAATGTGACAGATAACCAGTGAGATCATCTCTGGTATATTCATAAAGTGGATAATGGTCTTGAAATCAATAGGTTGCCAACGTTAGGCTGTTAATCATAAGTTTGTGTGAAAAATGTATCTGACAAATCGCTTAAATCAAAATGGCCACTAAAAGAAAACTTATACAATAGAAATGTCTGGCCATATTATATTGCAATGCATTAAATCTTTACTGCTACAGCACAAATTGATCATTGTACATTTGGTTAATCCATGCAAGTCAACCGTTTACATTCACATTTACAGTATGCATTTGACAGGCGGTTTTATCTAAATGCATTACAAGCTATACATTTTATATCAGTATGTGTGTTCAAACCCATGACCTATTGTACTGCTTACTCAATGCATATAGTTTTCTTTAAACTACAATCTGTCACCGTCTACTCATCTTTCAAACAACCCCAAAGCTACGCTTCCCCAAACAACATAAATGCATAGGAATAGCTGTCTGTCAAAAACTATTTTTTGGATTTGAACTCAGGTGCCCAATCATAAACTACTGAAGTATAGTTGCGCACGGTCAAATGCACAGCCTTGCAAAGCATAGTTATATGTGTAAGCAGACGTTTGAAACATGCGCATTGTGACAAAATGCAACGCTTCTCCTGGGCTACACAGGCCCTGTCCCAAATGGCACACTCCTGACTTGTGGACATCCTAGGAGTCCAGACTTTGATGACATCATGTAGTGCAGACTTTGATGACATCATGTAGTCCAGACTTTAGGGACCCTTGATGCGAGTCCACGAGGGTGCACTGGAGTCGTATTTTGGGACAGACTCAAGCAATATGCCGGAAATAGAAAAAGAAGTTGTCCATCAGTGTGTACTCCTCCCTTCCGTCGTCTGATTGTTCTGATTGCTCTTTTGCAAGGACTTCAGGGTTGGTAAAGTGCGGAGTCTGCAGCAGTGCGGGCTTCGCTGAAGAACGCATCAAGAATGCAAAGGGGGTGCTGATGAGCACACTTCGGAGAGTAGAAATGACAGATGGAACACCCTACCGGGCTTGTAGATTAAGCGAGCACGCGCAATTTAAGGTCCACATAAGTCGAAAAGTCCACATAAGGTGCGCCATTTGGGACAGGGTGTTACTACATTCTTCTGTACCCGCATGTACGACCTATGCGTACAATGTGGTGTTTAAAAAATCTGGTGGCGTGTATAGTACACACGCACATTTCTGATGACGAAATTTGCGTCACTGCCACATGGTTTTCTCCAAATACGGTGGCCCGGTCTCAAATGGCACTCTCCGGACTTGTGGTCCTCCTCAGAGTCCACACTTTGATGACATCATGTAGTGCAGACTTTAGGGACCCTTGATGCGAGTGCACGTGGTTGCACCGGAGTCGAGCGTCAAGCTGGAAATTGGAAGAGAGAAGTTCCCTGTCAGTGTAAACTCCTCCCTTCAGTCTTCTGATTGCTCTTTCGCAAGGACTTCTGGGTTGGTAAAGTGCACGAAGCCTGCTGCAGTTTAGACTTCGCCAAAGACCGCATCAATGGGGCGCTGATGAGCAACACTTCGAAACGTAAAAATGACAGATGGGACACCCTACGGACTCATAGACTAAGTGAGCACGCGCAATTTAAGGCCACTAGAGCGAAAGTCCACATTAGGTGCGCCAATTGGGACAGGGTCTTACTGCATTTTTCTGTACGCGCATGCGCGACCCATGCGTACAATGTATGTGGGGTTTAACAAATCTGGTGGCACGTCTGTAGTACACACGCACTTTTCAGATGACGAAATTTGCGTCACTGCCAGATGGTTTTCTCCAAATACGATGGCCCTTTCCCAAATGGCACACTCCTGACTTGTGGACAAGTAGTGCAGACTTTAGGGACCCTTGATGCTAGTTCACGAGGGTGCACCGGAGTCGTATTTTAGGACAGACTCGAGCATCATGCTTGAAACAGGAAGAGAGAGGTTCCCAGTCAGTGTAAACTCCTCCCTTCAGTCGTCTGATTGCTCTTTCGCAAGGACTTCTGGGTTGGTAGTGCGCGAAGCCTGCTGCAGTGTTGGCTTCGCCAAAGACCGCATCAAGGGGGCACTGATGAGCACTCTTCGAAGCGTAAAAATGACAGATGGGACACCCTATGGACTCGTAGACTAAGCGAGCACACGCAATTTAAGGGCACAAGACCGAAAGTCCACATGAATTGCGCCATTTGTGACAGGGCCTTTATACGCAAAATGTCACATGACCAAACAGTTAAACTGGGTTGATTGCTTCCGGTTGCCGGCATGTGGTATCGTAGCTTGTTGTTGTTATTCGCAGTATTATTTTTTGTGCCCTGTTATTTTTTATTCTAATATCTGAATGTATGCGAGAAGAAAATGCCTGTGGAATGCTATAAAGTATATAAAAAAAGATTTAAGATGTTAACGAGCATATCCACTGGACATCGATTATCTCGTCTTTGGTAGCTTCTGGAGGCTTCATCCATGAAAACAGCACCATGTCAGCGTAGATCATACAGAACCGGAAACGATCTACTATGTTTAACAGGAATGCGGAAATACGTTGCGCATATACCCTAGTGAAGCAGCATGTGAACACAGTGCATTTCACATAGATGTCTTGGTGACCGTGGTATCTTATCATCATTAAGAATTGCTAACGTTCCATACAGAGCAGAGGAAAGAGGCGGGGGTGACTTTTCAACCGGAACAATCCCACTAAAAACCTAGACTGAAAGACAGAAACCATCTATCTCTCCTCTGTGTTTTCATCCTCTGAAGGACGTTGATAAATGGGGCTTTGAACTTGCCTCTGGCCAATGACGCCGCCATCAATCTTCATCCTCCTACAAACACACATATAGAAACCCACGCATGTACATCAAGCATGCAAATCCACAAATTATTCAAGAAACGAGGAACGCAAACTAAATCAAAGATTACAGACCTGATTTAGAGTGATTTGCTTAGGGATAAACAAACTATACTGAAACTGAAGCTGGTAAGAACGGCCTGCATGCATGTAGGCAAGGCATGCATGGGTAGTTTTGCAAGGTTAAAACTAGATGTCTGTAATAATGCTGTGACTCTTGTTACTATATCATGCATGGGGTTTCGTAATCCTCTGAGCCCTTCAGTGGCTCCTGTCTCCCAAAGCAGGCTGTGCACCGAGCCAGATAACAGCCCAGGCCCGGCAGCCGGCAAGATAGCTAATCCCATTGGTGGCAGTCTGCAGTGCTGCATGGAAGATCTAAGTAACACAAAACACATCAACCATGCATCCCACAAATATGATTACCCCAGTTTATCTACATGGCACCGCTGAGATGTTACAGCGATACAGCACACCTTTATCAAAATTTGACGCTATATGCAATATAAATGCGAGTAAACCTCTATTTGTCCAATAAAATCTTGAAACATATATGTGGATTATAATTTTATGTAGACATAAGCATTGAAAATTAAAAGTCATTTGAGTAATTTAATTTAAAAAAGTAAAAATACTACAAGTGTACACAAAAGGCACACTGGGACAGAGAAACTATTATATGTATATTTTATAATATTTATGTATTCCTTACGCTTAAATTTTAGGGTTAAAGAAGCAAATTTCACTTCATGTAGGCTATTTCATGCCTGGGCATAACTCCACGCTGTACAGTGTACACGTTAAAGATGCGCCTGTCTTTTTAAGAGGCGGAACCACATGCCCATATTTGTAAAACTGGGGGATTTAAATGCCCGACCCCTGCTGTCAATCAAAAAGACCAAACAATCACAGAAATCTCAAAGCTGTGCTTCTTTACAAACGTGTCTTTTTATACTTAAAACTGGTTTTAAACAACCCAGCCCCAAAAAGTAGGATATACTTTCCAAGCAATCTGTAACGCACGTGCATTTAAAAGCGGGAGAAGTAGGCGAGGGTCTGATCTCGTAAACTCAACCACACGTCTTTGTTTAGTTACCCCCCTCCCCGTGTAACTTTTAAACGAAACCCCCCACGTTTCCTCACGCTTCACAGACTGTCTTGCCCGTGGCTCCGGATTATCCAACAAAGAAATAACCTGATATGCATTTTAATTTACGAGGAGTAATAAAAGTCAGAACAGTTGCCATAGATGGACTGAATTCAAATAAAGGCAACCCACGTCACGAAAATTTCCAGATGTTGTTTACACTACCAACTGTTTACCTTTGATGTTCAAATAAATGCGGAGAGTGTAATAAGTGCAGTTTAAATCATTTTAAACTCTTGTTTTGAGAAAGCTCATATAACGTTACTGTTAAGCAAGTACAGTTTACAGCATTTAGCAAACACGATGCATGAGTTCACTTAAAAGCAGTACAAGTTTTAACTTTACATTTTTGTGTATTATTTCCTACACATAGCTCGTGTCAGCTGACACTCTTCGCCACAAAACTACCGAGACAACCCTACGTGAACTTATTTTCCTGCCCAAATTGCTGGGGTACATAAAAACTGTCAGTTCTTAAGACAAAACTGTAACGGTGCAAGAAAGGAAATTACCAACATGCACGAAACCTGAGTGTTTACACCACGAAAATGCCAAAGCTGGCGTGCAACGCTTGGAAATTTTGACAAAGCGGCGCGTGGAATTCTCTCATGACGCGCGAGCTCCGCTCAACACAGCTACTGACACCCCGAAGTGCCATAGGTCTTCTTCATACGCTTGGGTATCGATGCGTTGGATATTTTTCATTACCCGTCTGACAATCCACATCACGAAGAAATTGTTTCATTTCTTACCTGCCATGAAACCAATCCTTACATATATCGCATTCTATCATAAACCGGCTCACATCGTACGGCTGCCGGCAGACGCAGTACAGCTGGGCCGTCGCCATCTTCGGACTGTCCCCAAACAACGCAGCCAAGCTGGGATCAGGCTGGGCGGGGATTCCTTGTAATTATGCGGAAACAACACGGACCGCGGAGGGTTGACAAAAAGGAAAGGCGCTGGGCGTGTTCGACTTTATGCGGCCCTGCGCAGACCGATTGGATAATGACATCAAGCACCGCGAGAGTGATTCAAATTGCCATCTCCCGAATCGCTATCGCGGTACTTTGATGTCACAAACCGTACGGCCTGCGCAACGCTGCAAGTAGAACATAGCTGCTTAGAGCGTGCTCTGACGTCATGCGTCAACAGCGCGAGACACTCCGCGCCACTTCACACTACGTAATAGGATAACGGACGAGACAAACTTGTTATAAATTAATTTTAATGTTTCTGAAATTGATGTTTGAATGTTTAAGACCATTTTGCCAAAACCAATAGTTATTTATTTTTTAATCGGTTCAAAAGTGATGTAATATATCACGTGCATACAAACTTATTTTACTCATATTTTTTTCCTTTTTATCGCATGCATCAGTGCATCAAGAGCTGACAAATACGACAAAATAATAATCATAATAATAATAATAAAATACAAAATAATAAAAAATGTATTTACAGTAATTAGCAAATGTAATGAGCGATAAAATGTTTTGGTCAAATTATATGAACTGTCATAAAGGCTGTTGAAAACATACTTTTTGCATAGTGCATTTGTAGTGCATAATATATTATAAACATGAATGCATAAAACTTTCTAGATGTATACATAAATCATAAATAATACCAGAATGTTATTACTTATTATTGTACAATTTGAAAAAGTTACGAAAAGGAGGCGAGGTATATTCATTAATAAGGTCGGTGTTTTCTGACATTTAAATCCTGTCTGGAGAAGATTAACAATGGCGCCACCTAGTGCAAAAACTGACAATTATATTTATAGTTAAAGCGTGACTGACTATAACCCTTATATTTTTTAATGCTGCACGCGAGCGACGCGACGAACTAAAAAGCTTCCATAATAATAAACAAAGCTGTGACGTGGAGTTGTGTGGATTATAACGGATTATTGTTGCATATAAACGGCGCAAATGAGGCGTGAGCGTCGGGGCGTCGTCTTGGCCGGACAGGACCAATCGGAATTCTGCTCGAGACTTTGTAAACAACACAGTGACACGCTGTATGAAAACTTTACTACGAGAGGCTACCGCATGACCAAGACCGCCGAAAGTCATTCAGTCCGGTAAGACGCATGTTGTTAAATACTCACAACTCGTGTACGGTTAAATGTTGAATAGCATCGATGTTTAAAGCACTTTTCTGACTTGTAGACATCAAGCGCGAGTACAGTGTTTGGCAGACATCCGGGGACGTTTGTCGTCGGTAAAAAATAGCGCACGGTGTGTACAAATGAAAACGCAAAAATATTTTTTGTCACGCTTCGAGTAGTTTAGTGGTTTAACAAATACAGATAATCACTTCTGAGGTTGCGTTTATTGTGTGTTTTTAAAGAATGAAGTGTAATCCGATCCTTATCGTAGTGATGTTGCGCAATTGAGCCCTAGGGGTTTCTTTACGGAACATTTGTTGGCGGCTTTCCCTTTCTATCAGTTTATTTTATTATTTAACTGTCCTGTTGTTATTCAAGTTTAGGGGTCATTTTTTGGTCCACCTTTTTTTGTCGATATACGTCCTCAAACGTATGTAGAGGTGAAGTTCTCAGTTGCGTAAGTGCGCACTGCAGTTTGGCGAATAGATGAATTTCATTATTCATCATCTTTGTTAAAGACCCAGTCAGGACTGAGCTGAATTGTGAATGTCATTTAAATCATGCAGGATTAAATATATATTATATATATATGACCTTATGTAAACATTTCAGGTGCTCCCAAAATAATCTGACATATTTCTCCTAAATTATTTTTAAGATTTTACAGGTGACAAAAAAGTTTATGCTTCTTTTGCTACACTCAAGTATGTGTTAAATTTTTTTTTTACACTTTTTTGTGTTATGCTATTTAACACATTAGGCTATGTGTTATTTTAACACGTGCCATTTTGTGTTGATTTTGTGTTCAAATAAATAAAAGTGACGACACAAGATGTGTAAATCTGGGCTAAATTTTCAGATTTGACCCAACAATGGGTTAAAAGACAATTTATAAATTGATATTGTCACGCCCATATGTTACAATTTGATATGATGTGCCTATCTTTTCTTGTTGTGCTTTCAAAACAAAAATACTAGCACAACCCGAAAACAAAACAAAACAAAACAGAAAATGCCCCGGCACTTTCCAGTTTTTCGGTAATTGCGAAAATATCGAGGGGCAGGGCAGGCAGGTGCTAGATAGAGAGACTTTGTGCTAGAACACAGGATGTGGGTACGACGTTCATTTTACAGCCTAGGTTCTGCACGCACTGTATTCATCCAGAGTCCTGTCTCCTGAGGAAGAGGAGGAGGAGGGAGAATGGGTGCGGAGGATTGAAGCTTCCTGCCAAGGGGGTTGCGATCAGGAACACAATGTCTTCTCTTCTCTTATGTCTTTATCATATAGGGATAACAGGTCATTTTATTCTAGCACTGGTTTATTATCATTAATCAATATATTTGTTGATATTATACGAATATCATTTTTCAATAGGAAAAACATTGAAACTTGTATCAGAAACACACTTTTTTGCCATAAGATCAAAATGGCTGATCGCTCTTTGTGACTGTTACAGTTGATTTCTCTCCTACGCATGCTGTCACCTGCTGTGGTTTTTTTTTAGAAGAGTTTGCTTCTGAGAAATGACATTGTTGACTTACTGTACTGTTCTTAGTAAGTTTACTGTTTCAATTAGGAAGAGCCGACCAAGTGACTTTGGAAACAATATTTAAAACACCAGATATTATGCTTTCAATGTAATAAGACTGGATGTTTGTCCAAATTTTTAACCTATTCTTCACCTTATAGCTCATTTTAGAGAGAGACGAAACACACCATCCAGTTAAAACTGTGATGTCAAAACTTATCACCCGTTTCAGCATCAGAGAATATCATGAAGTCATCATAGTAATGGAAATGCTTATTTGTATCGTACACTCATAGCATACCCTTTGTTTTTGTTTACTGTGCTCATAAACCGGATGCGATGGTAGTTCTCATATAAGCAGCTGTTTGTGGGTGCTGATAGCATAATGGTAAGATGCATCTGGGGCAGCTCCACGTCATGGTTTCCTTTCTTGTGGTAAGGAAAACAACACACTACGCAGCATTAATTCGGAATTTACCTAATTTTAAATAAGATATATTATATTATATACTTAATATATTTTTTATTACTTTATATTACTTAATATCAATTATTTTAAAATTAAAAAAGCCTACAAATCTAGTATGACACTTACATGAATACACCTGGCATTTTCCTGAAATGAAAACATTTGACTAACCTTTGATAAGATTTGTTATTGTTTTGATTGATCCGTGAATGGTCTTTGTCACCTATTGAGTTTATATCTAATTGTTAGAGATCAGAAATCAATGGCAAGAGAAGTGCTAATATTAGTAGTTACTAGTTAATGGTTTAATCCATGATAAAATCTGATTTATGTTTGTTACTCACTGTGGTAAATGCTTTGCATTGCCAGGAAGACCCACATTTAAATCATACGTGGGAATTTTTGTTTTGTCTTTCCAAATCTTGGCCCCTCAGATATGTGACACAGCCTGCATGTAAAACCCAGATGAAGTAATTCGACATAAAATCATCCTACATAATGTAAAGATCATTCTGTGAAAATAATCTTGATGTTATTAATATGAACTGAGTAAGGTCAGTGTGAAATCAAACAAATCTCATCATTAGATTATATGAAGTAAGGGGAAAAACATGAACTGGTTAAATTTAACTGGTTAATGTAAACAAAGAACATCAGTTTTTACTAAACAAAAGAACAGGAAATTACATTTCATAGAAAATGTTGCCATCTAGTGGGTGAATGATAGTAGTTAGGAACATAAAAATTTGAATATCAAGCCTTGTAGCAGATTGAATTTCATGTAACATTTTAATTGTTTTAAACAAGCTATTCACTGCATATAGCTACATATCCCAGATAAAAAAAAATGTACTTAAAGTGCTCTATTTTCACGCACTTAATTTGTACTTAATATACTAAAAATTCTTCTTCAGTACTCCTTACCCATGAATATGAACTAAAATGCAGTTTTAACATACTATATCTGTATTATAAAATATATCTGTATTAAAAAAGTTAACACACTGGAAAAAAAACAATTTGTAAAAGTTACTTAAAAAATGTGCACAAACGGTTTAAAGTAAAATTTACTGCTTTTTTAAGTACAACTTATACCTACCAAAATCAAATAAAATCGACTTAATAATGTATGAAACATTTGTTAAATAATTAAGTAAATGTTATTAAATACATCTTGCTATTGTATGGTAGGTTGTATGGACTTAGTTACTCTTAGTGTTATAAACAATATTAACACAACATTATAAGTCAGTCATTGAATACATTGATTCTCCACATAAAACGCACACAAAACTGCGTTTTTGACATGCATTGTCAGTAGGCTACTGTGGAGAGAATACAATAATATAAGGCCTTAAACCTTTATTACATTTTATTAAAAAATTAAGTAGTTAAAGTTCTTATCAGTTCTTATCTTTGAAAATGCTGAAATAATCAAAATATTCCGGTGCAAAGGATTGTGGGTATTCCTTACAACATGTGCTAATAATTTTAAGTTCATTTCACTGTAATGTTTTAGTTTAATGGATTTTATACGCTTAAGTTAAATGAACTCAGATTTTTTAATCAGACTTGAACGCACTAAATTACTTTTTTAATAAAAAATTTAATTAATTAATATATTAATATTATGTGCAGGGACTAGAAAACACAAGAAAATATATACTTTGACTTATTATTCCCACAGTTCATTTTGTACATAAATTAATTGTGCATTTATTATCATTTTACTTAGGATATTCTGTTAATATTACTATGTAGAAATTATGAGAGTTAATCTAATATATTTTACTACAACAAAAGTTATTTTTCTGAGTGCACATGCATTTTACTTGAACCCATTTTTCATACAAAGACAGGTTCAAGTTTGCAAGTGGTACCTAAATATATTAAATACATTTTAGCACATTTTTCATGGTGTCTCAAAATAACACAGATAAGATGTTTTTAAGATTATCCTAAGAAGTACTAAAGAATAATAATTTTTAGTATATTAAAAAAAACAAATTAGTGCGTGTAAAAAGAGCTAGAGTAGATATTATATATTTTTATTTGAGTAAAACAGTGACAATTTAGCTTACACATTAATTAAAACCGTCTAACCGTCAGTTTCCCTTAATGATCACAAGGTGGCAGTAGTTCCACACGTTTGTGACTTGATAGTTGACGTCTCTCAATGAGGTATTTTCCCATGATTTTCTGAATTTGAACAAGTTACTAAATTATATGTAATCCTTTATTTATTGATTTTTTTGCATAATAGATTTTGCATTATCACATTCACTGCTAGTGGAATCTAGATAGCTAGGGTATGTTTTTTTCTTCTGTCACCTTAAATAAAAGTAGCCAATGCATTACCTGCTGTAATGTAACTGCTTGTGGTTTATATTGAAAACAATGAATAGTCATGCACATTAGGAAAGACCTTGTATAGCACACAATTTAAAATACACACACTCACACACACACACACAAACATTAACTCTTTCCCCGCCAGACATTTTTTTAAAATTTGCCCGCCAGCATTTTTGTTATTTTCACCAAAATTTCACAAAATGCCTTCCAGGAAAATTTTCTAAAAATATATAAACATATATTACAAATATATCAAATGAAAGAACAGACCCTCTGCTTTCAAACAAACAAACAAACAAAACGGGAATGTTTCATCCTATTTATATTTTTTCTCTGCTTATAAACTCTAAAATATAATATACATTTTTCTTTAAAAATATTTTTTGTGAAGGAATTTCATTAGAGATCATATTCAGAACGATTATCAAAACATACACAGAGTTTAAAATGAGTAAATAACGTTTACCACTACCGATTTTGTTATACATACACACAAAGCAGAAAAACTCCTTATATTGCATTCTCTAAATTAAAACAAATAAACGAATCACATTTGCAAACATTTATATAATTTTCTGCGGGTAACTGTCCCGTTTTGCGTTACATAGCTGTCTTTTAACACAGAACTGTCCTTTTTTAACAAAACTGACCTGTGGTTATGACCATGTTAATCTGATCACCTATCAGAATCTTATTTTCAATGATTGTATCTGTGTGATTGTAGATAAATCTAGAAGGTAGAGATCTGTGATACGCTCAGTAAGCAAGTGTAGGTGCAGTCAATAATTTTACATTTGGTGGATATGGCAACCATCTTGGATTTTTACTGTTGGATGATTCTCAATTATTATTATTATTATTATTATTATTATTTATGCATCCTCGTTTCCTTTTCTCGTGTCTTAGCTCCACCCCTCCAGGATGAAAAGAGGTGAGCATACTATATCTGTATTAAAGGGACACTTCACAAATATGCTTATTTTTCAGCTCCCCTAGAGTTAGATTTTTACAGTTTTGGAATCCATTCAGCCAATCTCCTGGTCTAGCAGTACCAATTTTAGCATAATCCATTGAATCTGATTAGACCATAAGCATTGCACTCTCATATCCGCAGTGATATTACGCAGTGCCCGAAAATAGTCACCCGCTATTGAAAGTTACAAGGGGACTATTTTCGGACACTGCAGCCATGTTACGGCAGCAAAGTCCTTGATTATTACGCCAGAATGAGAGTATAGTTCCTAGCCATATCTGCCTAGAAAATCAAAACCTTTAATTTTCTGTCTGTCTTAGTACACAATGTAACTACAGAAGAGTCAAGTTTTAAATAGGAAAAATATCGAAACCCTTTGCTTATTTTTGAGCGCGATGCTCATAATGGACTAATCAGATTCAATGAATTATGCTAAGCTATGCTAAAAGTGGTAGCGCCAGACCCGGAGATCAGATGAATGAATTCCAAAACGGTAAAAATCAAATGTTTCACTCTAGGAAAGCTGGAAAATGAGCCTATTTTCAAAAAAGTGGATTGTCCCTTTAATATATATACACAATGCTCCCTGTATAAAGTTCATTCTCAGTATTTTACGAGGTGGTGAATTCGTATGAAGTTTTGGTACGATCTGCTTTTGCCTCAGTGACAGGGATCAGTTTTTAATTATTTATTTTCTAATAATTATTTTTTCATAAAATCCGCCTTATATAAATTCTTAGGAATTGGTCACCTTGTGTAATTTTTTACAAAATCCTTTGAGATTAGGCAGGCCATTGTATGGGAACCTCAAAGCACACTGACTAAGAATGGCAATGATAGATATCTCTCTCTTCTGCATTCTGTCTTGCTTGTCCTTGTCCTCATTTCACTGTAATTTCAGTTCCCCCGATAAATGGTAAATCCTTACATCATTGTCTTCATAACAGGACTCAAAACATGTCTGATGGTTATGGTGTGGTAAAAACCAGCAATTGTGTGGCAAAAGGCCGGTTGCAGAAAGCTTTTCAAAGTTTTTCGCCTGCGTTATGTGAGAAATAGTCACGAAAGCTCACCTACCGAATACATTCGCTTTCCGAATAAGACTTTTCTTAGATCCAACAAAGCAAGATGTGCATTCATTGCGAACGGCTGTTGACGAGCCCTGGTTCTATATAGCTAAAAATATACATGAGACCTTTAACACTCAATAAGTTGTGTAAATATCCCTTGTCACAAGCGCTCAATAGATCCGTCTGTGATTGAGTCAAAACTGGACCGCTCATTTTGAAAATCTCCATCTGTGGTTTTCTGTTTTGAGGGAGCTGCCAGGCTGTTCGTCACTATTATTGTAGCCGAGTTTCTGAAGGCTACATCTGTTATGGCAATGTTGTCAGTCAGCTATGTAAAGCGATGACCTCATGACGTGAATAAGCGTAAATGCATCGATTCATCAGCTGGCCAAAGCCAATGAGAGTCACCCACAAACTGGCCAATCAGCTTCATCTCCCTTCATGATGTCATCACACAATTTTCTTGCGTTCCTAGTTGGATACTACGCTCCCCTGCTCATTAAAGGGAATCACGGTGTACTCCGGTGCCTGCAGGTACCCCTAGAGGTCCTAAACCTCCTCCCCGGCCCATCAACCCTTTACAGGGGGAACAACCACAGCCTTTGTTGGCTGCCCCGTGGATCTCACACACAGTTAATATAGACTTTTCCCACTGCCTCTGCCAAGAGTCTGAAGTCATTTAATGAAGTGGCGCTGAGTTTGGAAGGAACCAGTGTGCTTCTTAGCACTGACAGAATGGAAAAAGTGGGCACTGTGTGCGCAACGCGAGGCCCTGATAGCTGGTCACCTCCGCGGTGGTGAACACAAGAACGCCATTGAGACTGAAGAGTCTCAGATTTACCTCTGACACAAACACAGACTCTTACCGTCAGAGCGATACGCATACCCTGTGTCTACTGAAGACTTTGATCCAGGGATAGGTTCCCTCTTTTATCTTTACGGTTATTCAAGACTAGCAGTAATTCATTTTGGGTGGCCTTCAAGTGCTAAAACACTTAAAATGTCTTTGACATGGTTGTTTGGTTCTATGAGGAACCAAAATTGGTTGAGAGTGCTGGAAAAGCTGATGGACCAGCAAAACTTTACTAGTAAAGCAGCTTCACTAGAAAACAAATCCCTGCATCCCAAACAAACAAGTCAAGTCTGTTTGGTCATGCATTTGATATAGGGCTTGTCAGTTTAACGGCCGATAAATAACGTCCGGCTTGAATTTGCATCCCTAATTTCGACTTAGTTGCCCAGCTCCCATTCATATATCAAACAGTTTGTTCACAGATTGCTTCCTCTTGCGCTTTCTCGTCATGCAGCTGTTTGGTTGCGAACCCCCTCCCATCCCCAACAGAACCTTTCAAGTGTCATCTTCCTCCTGTTTGATTCACAGGCCTCATCCGCTTTTCCCTCTCACTGATTCACACTGCTCGCTATTCTCCCCGAACCATCGAAGGACTGTCATCACACCGACCCAGTGTGCGTCGTTCACAGAGAGCCTTGTTTTCATGGAGCCTGCGAGGCTTCCCATAAATCCCCGCACAATGTGGTTTTGTCCGGGGTTCGGATTTTGAGAGCAAGGCCCGGGTGCCATCCGCGCATCTGTGCGGCTTCTGTCGACCCGACTTCACGTGCCCGATGCCCAGCGCTCGCAGAAATGAAGCCATTCAGCCCGATCTCGGTTCAGCTGCATGTAGGTTCTGTGCTGCCTTATTGTTGAGTATCAAACGAAGCCGTTGTCTGTAAAATTTATCCTCTTGGCCGAATTTCTGTTCAATTCCATTAGCGTTTTTCATATACATGAAATTCTTGTGCATTTCCACTTATCAAATATCCGCCTTAAAATGTTTGGCTTAGTTTATAGTCATTTAACAGACATTACGGTCTGTAATACCTGGAGAAATCTGTTAACATTGCCATCCATCTTAATGGCAGTTTGGCCGGAGAAGAGCCAGACAGAATTATGCAATTTGAAGTCATTGTAAACTGTGACCTGAAAAGCAACAGAAGTGCGAAAATACAAGAAAGGTGGACACCAATAACACTTTGAATTAATCTTGAAAATGTATATTTTAAAAATGAACATTTCTAAATTTGAGCAATTTAACCTATAGCAATATAAATTATTAAAATATAAATTATTTTTTGTATTGGAATAATTTTAAACGGGACATTTCACAAGACTTTTTTTAAGATGTAAAAATAAATCTTTGTCCCCAGAGTACATGTGTAAAGTTTTAAAATCTCATATAGATAATTTATTATAACATGTAAATATTTCCACTTTGTAGGTCTGAGTAAAAATGTGCCATTTTCGGATGTGTCCTTTAAAATGCAAATGAGTTGATCTCTGCACTAAATGGCAGTGGCGTGGTTGCATAGTGCAGATCAAGGGGCGGTATTATCCCCTTCTGACATCACAAGGGGAGCCAAATTTCATTGACCTGTTGTTTAACATGCTTGTAGAGAATTGTTTACCAAAACTAAGTTACTGGGTTGATATTTGTCACATTTTCTAGTTTGAAAGGGGGACCCAATTATAGCACTTAAAGGCGGAGTCAACTATGTTTGAAAAACGCTTTGGAAAAGGAGACGGGCCAACTACCAAAACACACTTATAGCCAATCAGCAGTAAGGAGCGTGTCTACTAACCGACATCCTTGCCGGGTTGCGTATGTGTGGGGCGGGTCTATCAACAGAAGGTCCAGATTCTATTGGGGTAGGGACGTGTTTGTTTAGGTGATTTCAAATATCAACACTGGCTTTCAAACATCGTGGACTCCGCCTTTAAACATGGAAAAAAAAATCATGATATGGCCCCTTTAATCATGATATGGCCCCAAAGTCCTAAGATTTAACTTATAACAAAAAGACCAACCCTGCGTCCGAAATCGCATACTGTGATAGTACGCACCGAATAAGATGAAGCACCTACTCATCAACCATTAAAACAGAAAATGTTCTTGAATATAAGCAGTGGCGGCTGGGGACTTCTCTTCCGAGGGGCGCAAAGTCAAAATATGTGTTCGGAGAGTCAAGTGTGTTGCCTCATTCCAAAATATGTGTTCGTTGCATCATGTGAACCATGTGCATCATGCGTCTTGTCCAAATAAATGCCTGCTGCACATGCGTTGAAAGATTTATGATAAAAGAGACACATTTACAAAATACTTGCAATATAGTAATTTAACACTGATTACACATGAAATTAAACGAGTATCTGGCATACGTGATCATCTCTTTTATCATAAACCCTCGTGAACACACACGCACCTGGAGCTATCCCTTTTTGGGGTTAAAATGCTTTGCTCAAGGGCATCTCATTCGCAACCTGCCGGCCGTGAGACTGGAACCGGCAACTCTTGGGTTACAAGCTCAAATCACAAACCAGGCTATGACTGCTCCCAAGTATTAATAAAGGTGTTACAAAAGGTTTGGCCCAGCGATGCCATAGAAGAACCACAAATGGTCTTTGGATGTTTAAAGGTTCTTTTGCACTGTGTAGCTTCTTTATTTTATAAGAGTGTAGGTTTGGAAGCAGGTAAAATATCTTTAGTGAAATGTGATTTAAGTGTTGCTGGCCAGTAAGGTAGGCTATTTAATCAAAATACACAGCACATTTTAAACGGGATGGCCGATGATGCTGCCAGCAAATGCGTGGGACAGACCGAAAACCATAAATTATTTCTGCCATGATCAGAGAAGCCTTTGTCTGTCTCTGTTTTTCAGAAAGACACACAGGATTTCATTGCTAGAGATGGATGAGCACAGTTAGCATGAGTATCCGCGATTGGTAAACGTTGTGTAAGGGTGATTTATGTATGCATGTAGGATTGTCTCACTTGTCGAAGAATATATGAGCTTTTCCATGATGTTACTGAAGGCCTATACAGTTTTACAACAAGTTAGCATTTGTGTCTGAATTGTTGGTTGTCTTATTGTGAGATGGTATGGATTTATAAACTGTTGAGTGACAAGTAGGAGTAATCTACCATAAGCCTTGAATGGGATCAGATGTCTGTAGCTTATGCATGTTGAAAAGCAGCACCATCGACAAGGTCTTCTTTGTTTTTGCTGTTACTGTATATAATTTGTATTACTGTATGAGTACTTTTGAAATTGGAAGAACAGAAATCATTTCAGTTTTTATCATTCAAATTAGGCTCTTTAAAAGGACACTCCACTTTTTTTGAAAATATGCTCATTTTCCAGTTCCTCTAGAGTTAAACATTTTGATTTTTACAGTTTTGGAATCCATTCAGCTGATCTCTGGATCTGGGAGTACCACTTTCAGCATAGCTTAGCAGAATCCATTGAATCCGATTAGACCATTAGCATCGTGCTCCAAAATGACCAAAGAGTTTCGATATTTTTTCCTATTTAAAACCTGACTCTTCTGTAGTTACATTGTGTACTAAGACCTACGGAAAATTTAAAGTTGTGATTTTCTAAGCCGCTATGAGGAACTATACTCTCATTCTGGCTTAATAATCAAGGACTTTGCTGCCGTAACATGGCTGCAGCAGGCGCAGTGATATTACGCAGCGCCCGAAAATAGTCCCCTTGGTTACTTACAATAATAGCAGGGGACTATTTTCGGGCCGTTCACAGTGGTTGCGCACATGGTGCAAAATACTTTTGTGTGTCCAATGTATTTGGGCTGCCCACATATTTAACCCTCACACAGAGCATTGACCCCCCCCCCCCCAAAAAAAAAAAATTGCTAGAGTGCCTTCTGTGTGAACGCAAACGCATCCCAGGATTGATCCCAGGAAGGGGACCTAGTAACATTGCCGGGATCAATCTCAGAATGTAGCTTGGTTAGGGTTGTGCCGATAGACGATAGTATCGTATATCGACGATCGTCAGACATATCGCCAATAGCAGGCTTTCATGACGATAGTTGGGTATTAGTTATTATTATTATTATTATCACCATAGTTGATGCTTGGGTGCTTAGTTGGGTGCTTTTCCTCACATGAGAGGGTTTGTGGGTTTCAGTTTGCGCGAGAGAGCTTGTAACGATGCACGCACCTGGACTTAATGCGCTGCGCATGTCTTGGACTCTTGCTCGGACCTGAATGCGCGTTGCATGGATTCCTTCTGTAATGCACATGATTCAGACTCTTGCCATAAGTGGTGTGTCGTAGTGATGACATAGTTATCGTTGAACCCCTTAACTGAAGATTTAAAATGCAGATCCAGGTTCACGCTGAACAAATGTCTGCAAACTGGAATGAAGCAGAGACCGGGGAGTACCTCACTATCCATCCTGAAGCTAAGATTGTTCGCCAGCTTGATGAAACAATACTTGATGCGCTTGTTGTTTATGATAGTAAAAATGCACAAGTGTGGTTGGGAGATCATAAGCTAACTTAAATGAATAGTCTACCCTTTTGCCATATTAAACTATGTTATTACCTCAACTTAGACGAATTAATACATATCTATCTTTTTTCAATGCGTGCACTGTACAGCGCGTCGTGGATGTGTTAGCATTTAGCCCAGACCCATTCATTCCTATGGTACCAAACAGGTAAGCCACCAAACACTTCCGTGTTTTCCCTATTTAAAAACTTTTACATGAGGAGTTATACCAGTAAGTATGGTGCCACAAAATAAAACTTTTTTTTGGTACCATAGGAATGAATGGGGCTAGGCTAAATGCTAACACATTCACAATGCGCTGTACAGTCCACACATTGAAAAAAGATAGGTATGTATTGATTCGTTTAGGTTGGGGTAATAACATAGTTTATTATGGCAAAAGGGTAGACTATTCCTTTAAGAAGCTGCGTGAAATACATTATCAAGTGCATGATTACAATTACATTGTCACAAATCCCGGGATACATTAAGTTTTTTTTTCCGATGGAATCTTTGTGTGAAAAGAGCTTTTGACTTGCATGCATGCTATCATGAACAGAGTCAATAAAAGGTGACCGCCCTCAGGAGCGTGTTGAGCTCAAGGCAATATGACCAGAAAGAAAGAAATACAAAGTGTGCTTAGAGTGTGGCGGTTCAGCAGTTTGGTGGTCTTCATCTGAAGGATGTTAATTAGTCCAGAATGCAGTCTGCAGTTCCACTGCCAACTTCCTTGAAAAGAGAGCGAGAAGACGGGAGAGATAGAGAGATGAAGGGGAGGGTAGAAAGCTAAAGTTGAGCGCCTGCCAAGAGCGAGGAATTTGCGATGGGTTTAGAAAGAGATTCCACATGCCCGTGCCGAGTGTGGAGCCTTGCGCTGATGGTTTCTGACCCGGTTCATCAGGGTTGACTGCACAATGCACTCACTTTTCTCCAATATCGTCATTCCAAGAGGAGACATTTTGGCTCCTTACATCACAGATTAATAATTAATGCTTACACTTGACCTGTAAATGCCATGTGACTGACTGCTAAAATGATGTCATGACAATGCCGAGGACTGGTACAATGCGTATAGTTCTAAGCGAATATGGCAAAGACACTTTTTTAAAATGTAATTTACATTTATGCAAATGCTGTTATCCAAAGCAACTTATAATGCACATATGTTTTATCCATATGTGTGTTTCCTGGATTCAAACCCATGACCTTTTGCATGGCTATAATAGGAGCTTGGTGCATTTTTTTTTTTTTTAGATTTTTCTATAATTCTTATACACATTAATATAGTTTCATTAAGGTGCTTTGCCACATTGTATGTTGGGAAAAGTGCTATAGAAATATAATTGAGTTTGGAACCAAAAAGTGTAGTTCCACCATTTGCCAGCAGGGGTAAACAATGGCCCTTTGGTCAAACCATGTGATGATGTCTCCGGTGAGTGGCACATTAGTCATGTGAGCATATGACCGACTCAGACTGCATGCAGTCAAATGCACAAATCCGTGAGACCGCTTTGGTTACGCGTGAAGTCACCGGCTAAAGATGTCTAAGGAAAATCTAAAGCAACTCTCACGTGTGGGCCAGGGACGTCTGTATTCACCCCTGGAGTCTGGCCTAATTTGGATCTCTCTTGTTTTGTGCGTCTGTGCGAGTGTCTGTCACGATACTGGAGGCTGATTGAGTTCCCGACTATATATTTTCTAGTCCCCGCTCATGGCACTCCATTTAAACACTTTCCAGAGGGTGTACTTCTTTGACTACGGCACCGCCGGAGCCGTTTCACTTGTTTTAACTGCAATGTGTTTGGGAAAACATGGCTCTCTCTAATCCGGGAGATGTAAATGACTCCTGGCAGAAAGACAAAGGAGTCTGCTTATACTTAAAGGCCATATAAGCTTTTATCAAAGAATGCATTCACACACACACTCTTGCACGGTGGCTTGTCTCAAATAGAGCAAAATGAGCAAGATATTTGGCAGGGCGAGTTAGGGAGTATTTTACCATGCCATTGCTCATAAGCGCACACCTCTGGCAGTCTGACGGGTGATGCCCGTCACACTAGGGGAAAGGTCAGCGGACTGGAAATGATTTCTTCGCCGATTTTATGAAATCATTCTGCATTTCTCATTTCAGGCTGTTGTAAACTAACCACTATTGATGTTTTAAAAGGGTGAGGGGCCACAAAATATGTCCCACACTCACTTCCTGTTTCAGTCGAATTTATGTCAATTGCAAGAGTTAAACATTTGATTCTTGCCCTTTTGGAATCCATTCAGCCTATCTCCGGTTCTGGTGGTGCCACTTTTAGCATAGCGTAGCACAATCCATTGAATCTGATTAGACCATTAGCATCGTGCTCAAAAAAACCAAAGAGTTTCGATATTCTTCCTATTTAAAACTTGTCTCTTCTGTAGTTACATCATGTACAAAGACCGACAGAAAATTAAAAGTTGCGATTTTCTAGGCTGATATGTCTAGGAACTATACTCTCTTTCCCGCGTAATAATCAAGGATTTTGCTGCTGTAACATGGCTGCAGGAGGCGCAATGATATTACGTAGTGTCCGAAAATAGTCCCCTGCTATTGAAAGATACTAAGGGGACTATTTTCGGCTGCTGCGTAATATCATTGCGCCTCCTGCAGCCATGTTACAGCAGCAAAGTGATGTTAATGGTCTAATCAGATTCAATGGATTATGCTAAGCTATGCTAAAAGTGGTAGCGCCAGACTCGGAGATCAGCTGAATGGATTCCAAAACGGTAAAAATCAAACTCTGGGGAGCTGGAAAAAGAGCATATTTTCAAAAAAAGTGGAGTGTCCTTATAAGCCATTCCAGTCCGCTGTTCGGCCTCTTGCAAAATATCTAGTGTAAAAAAACAGATCACTGGGCAAACAAGGCAGAATTTTATTGATATGTCTAGTTTCCTTCCATTATGGGAAATTTTGACAAGTGCTGCCCAATAACAATATCATGAAGAACACACTGCATGACATCCAAACCCAGTCCAAGTCCAGAATTTTGAACTGATTTGTCTTCGTTGCATTTCATAGATGAGCCCCATTCGCAAACTCTCTGCTTTGGTATTGTGCTTATCAGCTTATGTAAGACAAAGCCCTCTTGTTTTACAAATATAAACCAAAAAACGAATAGGAAACAGGCTGTATGGGACATCAAAGCCTAGATAACTAGATTGACATTAAACTATTTTTAACAACTTTGCTCATGCCGTAGGCTGTTATGGTGGCTTTTCCTTTCTAAGCTGTCGCTATTCATGCCAAAAACATTCACTTTCAATAAGTCTGTCATAACTTAGATAGTCAAGGATCCAAAAAAAGGACTAATTTTAAACAGATGTTATAGTCCGTAAGGAACAGTTTCAGGTTTTTCGTTAAGACATTTCCCGGAAAGTGTTTGTCTGTTGTACCAGTTACTAGGCAAAGCTACAGTATATGATTTTTGGATAGGGCATGTGACAGTGAAAATGGTTCGTGTCTAGCCATGTTTCTGTGAGCATGCTGACTAGAACCCCATTCTTTCAGATCCTTTTGTATTTGGGTCAGTGACCAAAACGGTTTGGCAAGATGAGGAATTCAAAAGTCATTTAAAAAAACTTGTTTTAAAAGCATGCATCAGGTTTATTTGTTGCACATGCACATAGTGTACATAGTGTATTGATGATTATTTTATGCAATAAAAAATTACATTTGCACCATTTTTATGAAAGTTAAGACTGAATGGACCTGAAAATATCAAATGGTGTAACCGTCAATTGCACCAAAGAATGAGAAATATTTTATCCACCTTGATGGCATGTAAGTGTAATCATAAAAAAATATTTTGAAAAGATAATTTTATTAGTTATTTCTAAATGTACATTTTAATGCCTTTTTGTAATATTTGTCCTGACTGAAAACAACTTTGTTTAAAAAAAATTGTTAATCTTTGACAAAAAATGTATGTAAAAAAATCATATTACACTGAACTAGATGATTATATTTTATTCCACATTTTTTATGAATATATTTATATTTTTATTTAAAAAAAATACTAGTTACACTAATTGACACAGACCGGTTACACCACATTGACATTTTTGCAATTATCCCCCAAATATTCTGTGAAAATGCAATAAAACCAGAAATTAAAAAAAAAGAGAATGTATGCAAGTAATCTGCAAATTTATTTTAAAATTTTAACCCTTTTAATTGAACGATACAGACACAAAATAATTAACGTCACGTCATTGACCCATTTACAAGGCTTCGGTGAGCAAGAATTGCATTAAGAAATGTTATTTATACCAATGCCACATTATCTTTAAAATTGAAAGGTACTTGTACTCTCTGGAGAACGTTTGAATGATGCCCCCACAAAGATGTTGTGGATTTAAGTGCCTTGCTCGGTTGTCCTTGGTGGTTGCTAGGGTGTTTCTAGGGGATTCTGCATGGTTGCTTGCTGCTAAAACACTCTTTTGCAAGTTACCTATAATAACAAAGGCAAACTTGGCAGGGTGATGAAAAATCTGACTAAGTAACTATTGGCCACGCTTTCTTCATTTCTCAGCACAAATTTTTCTCCACTATTCGCATCTGTCAGTGTTGAATATTTTCAGTGAAATCTTGCCAGGTTAGAGAGATCTTAGTCCCACCCAAACACTAACCTGGTGGTGAAAGGAAAGGCAAATCTTCTCGCATCGTCTTCTCCCAACGGGGAAACACTTCACACTCTCACGCATTAAGCACAGACACGGTTTGTCTGTTCTAAATCTCTCCTTATTGCACGCTGGCACAGAGAAACTTCCTTGCTTTTTTATTTTATTTTCCTCTACACTTTTCTGTCATGCAGACATTTTTAGTAGAAACCTCAGATCTGTAGCGAGGTTAGTGTTTTATTTACGTCTGGTGCGCTAGGCTAATAAAACGTCACAGCGCTATTACCGACAGATTTTAAGTGTCTTTAGTCTTTTTTTATAGATAATTGGAAATTATTGTACTTTCTGGATAACTCGTAACAAGAAAATTAAGTCTGACAAACAGTCTTGACTTTACAGAATGAAGTTGATTGGTTTATTTTGTACTTAAAAAAGGTTGGAAATTAATAGCACTAAGGCTGTTGTGTCCCATCTGAGTTTTTCTCAGTAGTCTTGTGTATTTGTTCTTTATTTGGTTTCTGTTTTTGATGAGGTGTGCCATGTAATAATGCCTATAATGACATCTCAAATAGGACAAATGGTTATTACCAAAGGTAAGTTCAATTGTGTACAAACCCAGCCGTTGGGTTTAAATTAACCTAGAAAATGTTTATATTTGACCCAACCACGGGTTAAAGGGACACTCCACTTTTTTTGAAAATATGTTCGTTTTCCAGCTCCCCTAGAGTTAAATATTTGATTTTTACCATTTTGGAATCCATTCAGCCGATCTCCAGGTCTGGCTGTACCATTTTTAGCATTGCTTAGCATAATTCATTGAATCTGATTAGACCATTAGCATCGTGCTCATAAATAACCAAAGATTTTTCGATATTTTTCCTATTTAAAACTTGACTCTTCTGTAGTTACATCGTGTACTAAGACTGACAGAAAATTAAAATTTGCGATTTTCAAGCAGACATGGCTAGGAACTATACTCTCATTCTGGCGTAATAATCAAGGATTTGCTGCCGTAACTTTGCTGCAGCAGGCGCAATGATATTACGCACCACCTGAAAATAGTCTCCTTGCTATTGAAAGTATCCAAGGGGACTATTTTCGGGCAGTGCGTTATATCACTACGCCTGCTGTTGCCATGTTACAGCAGCAAAGTCCTTGATTATTACGCCAGAATGAGAGTATAGTTCCTAGCCATGGTTATTTTTAATGTGATGCTAATGGTCTAATCAGATTCAATGGATTCTGCTAAGCTATGCTAAAAATGGTATATCAAATACAATAAAAACCAAATATTTAATTCTAGGGGAGTTTGAAAATGAGCATATTTTCAAAAGAATTTGGAGTGTCCCTTTAAAACAAACCAGTAATTTTATACTGCATTTTAAGATGCAATATCAGTCTCATGTTTCTACAGAATGTGTCCGTAAAGTTTCAGGTCCAAATACCCTATAGATCATATATTATAGCATTTTTGGGTATGGATTGTGTGTGTCTCTTTAAATGCAAATGAGCTGCTGCATCCCTCCCTGTTTATTGTTATCTATACTAAAAAACGTACATTATTTCAATAAGACAATCACCTTACTTCATTGTTCATAATATATGTGCGGTAATGAATTATGCAAACATGGCTTAAAATAGAAATGATGACCTAACTGTGATCTTTGGATGGTTGTGGGCGGGGCCTGCACAAAGCTCAGTAAACGCCAACAGCTTGTCCCAAGAGAATGTGTCTGTGAAGTTTCAGATCCAAATACCATATATAATTTATTATACAATGTTAAAAGGCCATTTTTGAGTGTGCAGGTTTTTGTGTGTTTCTCTATAAATACAAATAAGCTGCTGCTTTCCTCCCTAGTTATTGTTATCTATACTGAAAACATACACTGTATTTAATAAAACAATCACCTTACCTGATTGTTCATAATAAATGTGTGCTATTGAATTATGTAAAAAAAGGTTTAAAATAGAAATTATGACCTAACTGTGGCCTTTGGACGGTTGTGGGCGAAGCTCAGAAAATGCCAACAGCTTGTCCCAAGAGACTTTTGGGGTTTTACAGGCATTTAAAAAGTGATTTTTATCATTACACTTTGACTGTGTACAAACACAGGTGATACAAAATTATTTTCAAACAACTCCAGGGCTCACAAAATTGCTAGGCTATTGTGCCTTGCAGTCAGGCTACCAAAATGCATCTCTGCCTTGCTTGTTGGGATATCTTGACTTATAGGAAGGAAAAATATATTTAAATGCTTTTGCATTCTTTCACAGATTTGGATGGGTACCGTATTTTCCAGACTATAAGTCGCTGTTGGAGTATAAAGGGGGTCGCACACCGGACGCGAAGCTCAGCGCCGCGCCGTCCTACAAAAAATTGAAGAAGACATTGCTTTCTATGAGTATACTCACACACCGGCGCAGACAGGTGGCGCCGCCCAGCTACAACTCAGGAAGTTGCTCAAATCCCTGTCGCGCCACTCACATAGTTTAACATTAAATAACATCATATTTGTCCCTAATCATTAACGATTAACATTAACTGCTAACATATATTTTGAGGTAGATGCTATCTGACGAAGCTTGCGCTATTTAATGTGCACTTCCGGTTTACGATACCTCTGAGTTGTCTTAGAAGCGACTTGACGCGGCGCTGAGCCTTAAGTTGCATCAGTCAAAAAATGCATCATGAAGAGGAAAAAACGTATATAAGTTGCACTGAACTATAAGTCGCATTTATTTAAGGCAAGTTATTCAACTAAACAATAGCATACAGAACAACAGGCCGAAGAGGTGTACGTATATGTTAACTTAACACATTAACAGTAAATCAGCTAACATAAACATATTTATACAGAACATACCTGGGAGGCTGAAAAGGCTAAATTAAAATAACAAGCCAACGAGAATCAAGTTCACCAAGCTCCCGAACTCATTCAACATCATTGGATCATGAAAATGAAGGAGCAGCATATAGCGCTCTCTCGCAGCTGTAGACGGTAATGTTTTCTCTTGGTTCATGTTAGTCAGTATGAATGAATTTTTACATATAAGTCGCACCTGACTATAAGTCGCAGGACCAGCCAAACTATGAAAAAAAGTGTGACTTATATAGTCCGGAAAATACGGTAATTATGGTCCATGTAATACAGGAATCGGGTATTTAAATTGCCTTTAAACACGTGCTCACATTTACTTTCACTTTCCATTCACGATTGGGCGAAGCTGTGAACTGTAAGTTACAGGAAGCAAGCAGTAATGATTTATCATTGACGATCTGGATCTGTTGCCCAAAATTTCCTCCAACATCGTGCTGTCAGTCATTACTATCCTCATGCAAAAAACGAAATCTCCCGCAGTAAGTTTAAGTGATATAGGTGCAGTGAAAAGAATTGCGAAAAAGGCTACAGTTTATGTGACTTGCTCGCTCCTAAAGTGACAGTAGCCCCTATTTTCTGTAATGTAGCATTGTATTTTGTCACATCATGCAGCATTTCTGTATCAAAAACTTGAGATGTGCTGACACAACTTTCATTAAAATTCTTGTACTGGACAGGTGGTACCATCAAACCCAGATTCTTAATAGTCTAGTCTTATTTGATGGGAACATGTGCAACTTTGCAGGAACATCTAAAATGGCTGGGTTGTTTTTAACCCATGCTAGGTAAATATTGGATAGCAGAACACATGCTGGGTTAACATTTACCCAGCATTAGATCATATTCAACCCAGCATGTGTTCTTCTGTCCAATATTTACGCTGCATGGGTAAAAAAACAACCCAGCCATTTTTAAAGTGAAGATCTATGTAGTAACCACCAGTAGAGTCCATCAGTATTAGGACTTTACAGTGTCTACCCCACCCTTCAGTATTCTTGAGGCTAATTTGTTATAGCACTGTGGTTTGAACATTGTATGACCCCTTTCTCAAAAATGTCACAGATTGTGAGAGGATCAACGCCTCTTCTGTATTTTTGGATGGTAAACAGAAAGACGTGTATGAAGTTTGCGGCTGGCCAGCTGCAGAAACGCATCAAAATCGTTTGCTGTATCGTATCTCCCACCTTTGGGTGAGGCAAGAAACTCCATGAATTATCACCTGTGTCCTATCCAGCACATAGCTAGCGTGCTTTCCCACTTTAGCCGCTGGTCACATTTTTGTGGAGTGCTACTGTTCTGAGTTTACATGTTCAAATATGCTAACACAGTCCTCGCTTGACCTTCCAGAGCCTCATAATATGTTAACAGAATTGTTACTGGCCAACTGTTTAAGCAAGCAGTTTCACTTTAAAGTTATTGTTATTTTTTTATTGGAACAGAACTACCGATTAATTATGACTTTGTTCAGACAGGCAGTAAAAAATTTATTGTTTTGTTTACTTTTTGTTGTCTCATCTGCAAACAATAAAAATAATTATTTACAAACCCAAATGTAAAATTCTCAGTCTAAACGATCAGATATTTCGTGAAGTAGTCTGTATAATGTACATATACTTTATGCATTTGGCAGACACTTTTATCCAATGCAACTAACAGTTCATTACTGCGGCAAGATAGACATATTTCCAGTTTTCCAGTCTTTCTTTCAAACTGCTGTCAGTTATAGCATGAGAAAATCTCTTGTTGTCGTCCTGATGCTTGCATCATAAGTATAGCAACCTATTTATATACAGTGGATGTCGACCACACTGTCTGAACAAACAGTACAATCCTATTTGAAAATCAATTGGTATTTTCCATGCATTGAGAACAAAGCTCATGCATTAAACTGCTGGAACTTAATGGGTTAATCAAAGCTCAAATGTAGTTTGATTAGGCCACAGGCATTAGAGCGGCTTGTAAAAGCGTCTTTCTAAATAGTTGAACTTTGTAATTTAGTGTTCTCAATCACACCCCCAGTTGGAATGCATTTAGCATTTATCATAATTCTCCCTCATATGTGTTCAATTAATGCAGTTGACACCCCTGAACCGTAGACAAAATAAACTAAAAAACAAACACCAATAAAACTGTAATGATTCTCTTTTTTCTTTTTCTCTTAAGATTGTTGTCGGGCTCCTAACGAACAACAAAGCTTTTCACGGCGGTCTACGTCATTCGGTTACATTAACTCCACGGTGGTTTTGATTGAATGTTTGCCTTCATTTCACTCTTTGAATTAAGTTATATTTCCATTACAGCCAGCAATTTTGGGTTTCTCTACATCCAAGAGTGCATATGTAGCTGCTTAATTTCACCCTACGTTCGCTATACTGTGCCAGTGCTCTTACAAAGCATGCGAAACAGGGCTTGCTTCAATCATATGTTTGGCTGCAGTTCCAGACAAAACTGAACCATTCTTTTGTTTGTCATCTCATGAGAATATCGCCATGTTTTCATCTTAAAGTATTCTTACACATGAATCAACTGTAACAGTTGGAAACCGTGTTGGCGCTAATTAAACCAAAATGACTAGTCCTTACTGGAATCATGATTTTATACAGTTTTTTTCTTTTATTTAGTCATAGCTTTTGTTAAAACTTGTCATTTTAATTTAGACATTATTCAAAATGTCTTATTCAATTTCACAAGACCTTTTTAAAGATCTCAAATAAATCTTTGGTGTCCCCAGAGTACGTATGTGACGTTCTAGCTCAAAACACCATATAGATAATTTATTATAGCATGTTGAAATTAACACTTTGTGGGTGTGAGCAAAAATGTGCAGTTTTTTTGCAAATGAGCTGATCTTTTGGTTGGATAGTGCAGATTAAGGGGCGGTATTATCCCCTTCTGACATCACAAGCGGAGCCAAATTTCAATGCGCTATTATTTTTCAAATGCTTGCAGAGAATGGTTTACCAAAACTAAGTTATTGAGTTGATCTTTTACACATTTTCTAAGTTAATAGAAGCACTTGGACCAAATTATAGCACTTAAATTTGGAAAAAAATCAGATTTTCATGATATGTTCTCTTTAATTATGTTTTATTTAACAATATCGTTCAAAAATACTAAAATGAGTATACTGAGATATTACGATATCTACTTTTTAGAATTTTTTTGTTGAATGAATAAATGAATGAATTTAGCATTGTTTATTTTCTGCAATGATTTTGACACAAAGTTGTGTACTCTGAATAGGCAATTGGGGGAATACAGATTAGATTTGGCAAGTACCTCTGAAGTTGTCAGCCATTTCCAATAGTGTTTAGTTGAGTTTTTGTCAATCTATTCTTCAGCCCATATAACCGTTTAGGTTGTTTGTCCATTCCGTCAAATACGATCCAAAGAATTGTTTACCAAAGTAGCGCCTCTACTGGTAGCAGGTGAAATTTAATATATTGAGGCATAAAATTATAAACGGTTTCAGCAGTAACAACATAAACAAGCGGCTTTCGTGGTCCTCACGTAACTTCAGGTAAACTCCGCTAAGAATAAATAACAACAAAGTACTTTAAACGTAGTTTATTGATATAACAAGCAAAATAACCGACACGTAGATTATCTAGGAAACCAAAACATTTGTGTGTTTTTTTTCGATGAGGTATTTGTTCAAGAGTTCAGTTTAGCAACTAGTCAGATCGTTAAAAAACTGAAACTGTAAGTAAAGTTCGGACTAGATGCATATTACGTTATCGCACGTGCGTCCGATGAAACGTCTATATATTGGGGGATAATTTTGCAGTAATTACATGTATGATATTTTTTTATTGTATTTATTACACAATACACTATTCAGGCATTTTAAGCACATAACGTACCCATTTATTTGTTATATAATATAAAACGCAGCATACAGAATTTAAAAAGTTTTCACTATGACGATGAAATTAAATCAAATTAGAATAATATCTATTTTCAACATATACAACAATATTAGCAGTGGGACAAAAGTAACAAGTGTTACTTTCATCTCGACATCTCGACAAGATCTCCTCAAATATAAACCCAATTTACTTTTATTTTGAAAAACTCAGTGAAACTTCAGGAGCACTAAATAACCTGTACATTGATCAGTATTGTAACACATGAAATGAGAAACACAACACGTTTAAAAAAAAAACAATTACCGCTTTAGGAATTTATTTATAATGGTTGAAAACACCTTTCTGGATGTACACGCGGAAAACGGTGAGTAAATAACGCGATATTTGTCAGCTCTGTCAGGGGTTGTGTGCTTAAGATGCTGTGATAGATTGGGATTCAAATGTTATCATAGGAGAAAATCGCATTGTTACTTTCGTCCTGCGTTACTTTTGCTCCGGTTCTCCCCTACTAATATTCCAAGTGGACCGGGGTCAAACGATCGATTTATATGAGAATAACATGCAAAAGCGATCACTGTCTGCTGCAAGTCTCACATCTGGTGTGTGCACTCGTTCAAAAACTGCAGCCAGAAAAAGCGACACGTCATCATTGATTGTGAAATAACATTGGCAACTTTATCCCCTTCTGACATCACAAGAGAAGCCAAATTTCATGTTTTCACATGCTTGCAGAGAATGGTTTACCAAAACTAAGTTACTGGCTTGATCTTTTTCACATTTTCTAGGTTTATAGAAGCACTGAGGACCCAATTATAGCATTTAAACATGAAAAAAGTCAGATTTTCATGATATGGCCCCTTTAATACGTAACCGTGGGTCGTAATCAGCTGCTGGTCACTAGAGGGCGCTTTTCCCTAAAGCTACACCGTAATCAGCTGCTGGCACAAGTCACTTATTGGGTCAGTATTTTCGGAGGACGGTCACTTTTGTAAAGGCAAACACCCCAGTTTTAAACCCTAAATGGTGTTTAAATGGATATTAGTGATCTTTGAGGTCCAAATCATAGATTAAATGGGATGATACAACTGTCTTACTGATATATGTTTGTTTCGCTGCTGTCTACTTGGGCGTCATCGAACCGTAGAGCTTTGTTCTCAAATGCGTCGAATTAACGTCTGAAGCGCATTATGTTCCACTTCTCCCAGGGCTTGGCTATGGAGCAGATGGAGATATGGCTTCCTGTTACATAATCCCCACTATTAGAAATTTTTACTTCATTTGGGGGTTTCCTGTATGCACACAGGCTCATGCACACTTCCCCGTTCTGTCTTTGTATAAGGCCTAGCCTCCATCCACAGAGCTGGAGAGCGTGGCGTTGTCAAAGCGGACTAGATCAGCTTCCCAGCTGCTTCCTTCATTCCCCATCTCTCCCTCTAGTCATTTCCCCCTGGCCAGACATAGTTATCTTGTCCTTACTAGCTTTCTCAGAAACGGGGAACCGGGCCCCAGCAGCAGGCCAGCTGTTGTCTTGAAGCATTCTCAGGTTTTCTGTCTAGACTGGACACGTTTACATTTACTTTTATGCATTTGGCAGTCCGTGCATGCAATCTATACATTGTTTTAGCTGCTGGGATCAAACCTATGACTTTTGCGTTGCTAACACAGTGCTCTACTTAACTATTTATGATGAAAAAAAATGTCTCTCCCCCTCCTGTTTTTCTTTCCTGAAAGCATGTTAATTCGCTCACAGACTAAAACAAGCCTAAAAATGCTTGTCAGTGTGGTACAGGAGACTTTGTATGCTTGCTGTGGTTTGTAAAACATTTGAGCTTTTTGGAGCGCTCGCTTTGCGTTGTGAACCATAAAGCTGTCAGCTGTTGGAACAGTGGGATACCGAGCCGAACGTCTTACAAGTTTCACATATTTCAAAGCCATTCCAGTAAATGGAACAACTAGAAGTCAAAATCCGTACTGTACTGAAGGAATGCATGCAGCATATAAACATACTGGTGTTTCTAGGATCCTTTTGTTATGCATTTACAGCACAATGCACAAGAGGGCACTCTGGTGGCTTTTGCCTAATGTGTTGTAAAAAACCCTTTTGTGACTAAATCTATTGGCACTTCAGACACATCCAGCTGCTGGTGTAATCTGGCATGATCAATTGCATCATATAAACTTGCCCAAAAATAAATAAATATTGCTGACCCTGTATGTAAGTGAACAGTTCAAGTAAAGCCCCTGTAAAATGAATATGGTGGTTTTGTGACTTTAAGTCTTTAAGTAATTGGTTGAGCATTGTGTTAGCAGCGCAAAGGTCATGGGTTTAATCCCCAGGGAACGCACAAGCAGATAAAATGTATAGCTTAAATGCACTGTAAATATGAAAAATGAGATCATTAATATGATAATGTATCCACAAAGTGTAACTTATGGCATTGCATAGTACTCCATGGGTCTGGTAGGGTCAGCTCACTTTTGAGGGGTTCTCCATTGGGTACAGTATATAGTACCCGATACTTTTTTGGCGCTTTTCTATTGCATCATACCCCACGGTTTGGTTTGGGTCAGGTCGGGTCAGCTCACCTCATTTTGGCTTGGTTAGCTTTTCCATCGAGTTAAGTAACACTTCGGAGTTGGAGGGATTATAGGCGTATCGTTATATCTGCGCTGCCTATTGCTGTGACATCATACAAATGATAGCGTTGTTGTATATTCCCATACATTTATTTATTTTTCAGTCTGCCACAAAATTAAAATTGACCACCACAAATAGATGTTTGCACATCGCGTTTATCACTACCTCTGTCTCACATGACAGCTTCTGTACAAAACCTGTGGCGTAGGTCGACACGCTCTGTGAGCCTCATTTAGTTGTATTTAATAAGCAAATATGCGGACGTGCGCGTCACGAATGTGCCGCCACAAACTGCAAGTCTGAAAAAAACTGTTATGGTGTTCCTCATTCTCAACTGGTGGATGTTTTTTATCACTAAAAGAGAGTTTGGGAATTTAAAGCAAAGCACAGATGACAACAGGTTTACTCGAGACAGCGCAAGCTAGCATGAAGGTAAAACTAATCTTTACATTATAGCAATGACGCTGGAAGTGACGATTCTCTCAGACCAGTCAGTGATTTACAATGTTTTCGCATCACTTTTTGGTATCAGCTCGGGTCGCTTGGAACCCCAACCGAGGTGGTACTAAAAAAAGTATTGAGTATTACGTACTGCACCCAGCGGAAGAGCCCCCAAAAGTAAGCTGACCAGACCCAAACCAAACCGTGGGGTACTATGCAATGGAAAAGCACTATTTTATTACCACCTCAGTTGAGGTTCCAAGTGAACCGAGTTGATACCAAAACGTGACGTGAAACACTGTAGATCACTGATAGGTCTAAGAGAATCGTCACTACCAGCATCATCGCTTAAAGCAAGATTAGCTTTACCTTTGTGCGTACGTTGTCTCGAGTAAATCTGTTGTCATCTGTGCTTTGTTGTAAGTTCCCAAACTCCCCTTTAGCGGTGAAAAACATCCACACGCTGAGAATCAGGAACACCAATCATATCAGTGTTTTCCAGACTCGTAGTTTGCATGACATTGTAGCAACTTAAATGAAGCACAGTGGAGTGCGTCGACAGATGCCACGGGTGTATGTACAGAAACAGTCATGTGAGACAGAGGTAATGATAAACGCAATGTGCAAACATCTTTTTGTGGTCTTCACTTTTGATTTGTGACGGACTGAGAAATAAATTAATGTATGGGAAACACTGCATTCTAATGATGCTCGCTCCCATTTTTGTATGATGGCACAGCAGTAGGCAGCACAAATATAATGACACGCCTATAATCCCTCCCACTCTGAACTGGTACTAAACTCTAAAAAGCTAAATGAGCCAAAATAAGGTGAGCTGACATGACCTAACCTATCGGGTACTATGCAATAGAAAAGCGCCTTTATAGCAGATATTTACATTAGTTTACGTTTTTCCTATTATAACAACATGCATCTTGTAGACATGAATTGGTGCAAATGTGATACCCATTTTCCTGATTTTCTCTTACAGAACTATAGTAGTGAAGGCCATGCATAGTAAAGGCAGTACTTTCCCATGCAGTGTTATCCTAACTTGCTGAACTCTAGGACTTTTGCCAACGTTGTACATTAAACCACCTTGTTTTCCACTGAATGGCATACCATGCAGTAGAGGCCTGTTTTTTTGTAATCAGTTAAGTTTATCAGGAGTTAAAGTACTACAATCCTCTGTTGTAATGCTTGGCATTCTTTACGTACAGCTCAAGCCACCACGAGTTGCCTTATCGACTGCGATCAGCCTCATTCTTTTATCCACTCAATGAGTTTTCGTGGGAAAAAAGATACTGAGTAGGTGCCAGGCTCTTTGAACATCTGCCCCGACCGATGTAGAGCGCCAAAGCCAACGGATAGTACGTGCCCACATGTGTTGAAGCATGCATATTAGGGATGTTTGACATTTTCAAAATCATTTAGTTGGTGAGGTGTTTAATGACTAGTTATCTAATCTGTCTTGAAGGAATAGTTCATCCAAATATAAAGATTCATGGTTTATTCATCCTACATTTAATCTCGCATAATATGACTTCCTTTTGGAGCTTTACCATGTTGACCCCCATATAAAAAGATAACACAATGGTATTAAAATTAGGGATGCACCGATATGGACATTTTGGCCGATACCGATAACCGGCAACTCTTTAAATTTGGGGGCCGATAACCGATATCTATAGGCCGATAAATATTCATATTATTTTCAAAATGAAAAACTTGCAGACCGCGGACATCTTGTCTTTGCGCTAGACTAGCATACTCTTCTTAAGCCCGCAACACGTGTCATCTTCATGCTATGTCACAGAAAGCACCAATCAAAACTCCACATGACCAGCAATGAGCAAGTGAAGTGGTTCAACAAACCAAAATAATCCATCATTTATCGGCTTTGGTTTATCGGCCTAATTTTGCTATCAGACTGATAACCGATAATATTAAAAATAAGCAGTTATCGGCCGATATATCGTGCATCCCTAATTAAAATGTTAAATTAACTTATGTGTTTGGATTCAGCTAAAGAAAGATGCAGTCGGAATAGCATGAGGGGGAATAAATGAGTATATTTGGATGAAAATATAAAAATTTCTTTAAGAAAACTAAATTTGGGTTAGCTTTTGGGTTTACCTAACCCCATTTAGATGAGTTTATTTGGGAAACATATGCAAAAAATGCACATACAAATATAGCTAGATGGAGTGCTACACATGGGCATCTTTTATTTGGCAGCAACACACAAAAAAACAAAAAACAAATACACGGGATCCAGACTGCTACCAAATGGTCGCATTTTGCCACCAAAATTTGAGAGTGTGCCACTGAATTTTACATCCAGTCGCACATGTGCGACCAATAAATTTGACCTTTTTTGGTGATGTGACACTGAATTTAAAACGGCACATTGTACTTTCTGCATCTATCATCAACGTATTTATTATTAATACAGTGTATTACTTAGTAGAAATGTGAATATTTGGTTAGCATGTTGATTTACGGTGTGTGCCCCTAAATTTTTTGGTTGCGCCCCTAAAATTTTCAATTGGGGGCCACTGTGCTCCTAGTGAAAAAAGTTAGTCTGGAGCCCTGAATAAATGTGATGTTTAAATGATTAAGCACAACACGATGATTGCTTTTCCTGTTGCTCAATTGGTAGGGCATTGCATTTGCACCGCAAAGGTCATGGGTTCAACCACCAGAGATCACACATACAGTGATAAAATGCATAGCTTGTGATGCACTTGGATAAAAGTCTCTAAATTGTAATGTCCGAAATGTAAATGATGCCAACCTAAATGCACCAATTTGTGAATGCACCACCAATATTTTCTGCCAATTGCCGACAATGCATGTTTCTTAGCCGAAAACATTCCATTGACGGCAAACACACGGGATTCACAGGACCTCTGGTCAATTATATGCAGTCATGCTGAATTCCATTGAGGACAGTGCTCTGAATACCCGCAGTCATCGACTAGGGGCTTCCCTATGTGTTAGACGTCCTTTATTGCAGTTGACTCAGTGTCACAAGCATATTTAATAGAGGGGATTCATTAATATGGTTAGGAAATGTACAGTTAGAGGAGATATCTGTGTAATGTGACATAAGTGCATGCATTTGAATGTCTGGGGTGCAGTACCAACTTCATCCTTTAGATGGAACTGCTGCATTCACAATATCGGGCTGAATGGGATAAATAATACTGTACAGTGTGCATCCCAAAGGCTACTGTATGTGCAAGAGTAAAGAGATGCTCTTATACAGATTAAAGTTTATGGTCAGGAGTCCTCATTTGGAAGTGTTGACACTTAAAAGTGAATGATGTGATAACGGGGAACAATGTGCTCGGGGCAGTTCTATTTGTTTTGAATATTTTACGAATGTTAGTCGAAAGTCTGTTTTGTTTCAATTTATGTAAGTAAAGTTTAAAGAGTTCAAAACTTTCAATAAAGAAATTTGCATGTGAATGATAATCAGTTTGTAAATGCAAATCGCTAAGACTGTGAACAATACTTAAGCTTGAATCTACATAACTGTTACACTTTTTCATTTCTATTTAGCAAACAAAATTAGGCATCCCAAAATAATGTGGGACAGTGTAATATTAAACATTAGTAGCTTCAAGTAGAGAAAGCATTAAACATAATGCTGTTAGATGAGTGGTTTTGTTCCCAGAGATAATGATGTCAAACAGTCCAACGTACAGTAACAGCTGCTAAAGCCGGAGTGACTCAATAAGTGTAATGTAAAAGCATAATTGCTAATAATTAGACTATTTACATTAATCTTTGGGGGAAAGTCCGTTTTGAGTAGCCATATGGCGTGGCATTCTCAACACCTGCCCCATGCATTTTTGATGCAACTACATGATTCACTTTTCGTACGTGTCATCGGCTCACATTGTTCTAGAATTAGCTGGAATGGATTTACTCACCAAACACGCTAATTGCTCATTTCTTTTGTATTCGTGTGTTGGAAAAGTCGCTCAGTGTTTTGTTTAGACCGTAGCATTGTTAGGGAAATTTGGATCGCTCTTAGGGTCTCTCTCGCAGGTGCGATGCCATCTGGGCCCCAACCGTTGAACCAACTTCCCGGGCAATGGGGCCCCTGCACTTGCTTTACTCAGTTGCTCTCGACTGCTCTTTCTCTGTCACTTTTGATCACATGCTTCTTTCTGTCCATTACTGACATTAAATGGAAATGATAATGAGAGATTAGTTTTATTATAACTAAGTAACTTTGGCTTATATAAGGCACAAATTGAGTCGAATAATTGTGCAATGGTATTAATAAAAGCTAGTAAATGAAGTGCATTTCATAAATGTCAGGTCAAGGAAGTTGTCACATTATGAAGTTATTTAATTGTATGCATTTTTTTAGTTATAGATATATTTATCAATTTTGCTGTTTCTTAAAATGCTCTTTGCATTATACTTGTTTTATTTAAAACAGCATGTTATATAATGGCAGATTCTCATTGTGACATATAGTATGAGACGATGATCTGTCACAAAAGCACAACATGTGTTTAAAATGTATCTTTAAACCTGACACAACCATAAATGTTCAACTGCTTTCTAGTAACCAACAATAAGAGGTATGTTTAAAAAAAAAACGTACTAAACTCTAAGAAATATTCATTAGATTAGCGTGTGACAACTACGTAAACCTTCTTGGTTTTCATTTGATTCTGTTGTCGTTGCTACAACATACTGTGCATACTGTGAATGTTAGCTTGCGTTTCTGACATGCGTAAAGCTTCCTAACATTAACCACACAGTTCTCTAGAATATATGGTCAAGTTTTTTAACCTCATTTGTGCTGTTGTTTCCAGAGCTCAGCACATGCATGAATACTTGGAAGGTTGCTATGGCGATCTCCAAAATAGCATCTTATTTGCTAATTTTTCCTATGGATAGGCAACCATTATGTTATGCAAGTTGATGGTCAGTTTGTTTCAACTAAGTTAGTTTCGCTTGGGTTTTCCAGATTAATGCTCATACAACGTTTGGGCGAAACGTCCACTGTGGGTGAATATATTTATTTACATCACATGCATACAGATCTCGGGCTCTCCAGATGTGATACAATAAAAGTTAATGCAAAATATTATATTAAAAGGAGATTTGCATGACTTCCTTGCTTGCCTCTTTTCATTTAGTACGCTCTTTAGAGGGTAAAAGCAAAAGCGTTGTGCGTCCGGTTCTTGGTATTGTACTATTTCTTTCCTAACTATAGGCTTCTCAGAATTTTGAGGCAGTTGCTACGATTTTATCACAAGTTTGTTTCCTCCTCTCTTGCGTCAATATTGATATGGGTGGTGAACCAAATACAGCACAATAGACAACAGCTGATGTGCCACCACAAATGTCATTCCTGTGATACCTCCAAAAGCCCTGCACTCATGAATAAGCAGTTAAGTGTCCTCACCTGGCCCCGGTCTGTGGTTTGTGCACTGTAAACAGTAGTTTTAATCAATTGATGTTGATTGCTGCTGATCATCAATGGAACCAGCCTATACAGTTCACAGATTAGTTAGTTAGTTATAAATAGGTATTAAATTGTTAAAAACAAATGGTCATTTTATTTTATGTAAAGTTTTTGCATCCCTGTTACAAAAATTTAGGATAATATCTTAAATTGTGTTAACAGGGGTGCAAAAATTTAAAACACATTATGTGTAAATGCATTTTAAAACAAAGCATTTTTTTATCTGTTTTATTTATGTTTTTACATTTAATTTTACATTAAATATTCTTAAAAATTAAATAAATATACCACTGTTTTTATTTAATGAATTTATTTAAATTAAATGTTTTTATAATTTTTTATCTAAATATTATATTATGTTTAAACCTCATACTAATATGTTAGATAATATTTTATAATATATATATATATATATATATATATATATATATATATATATATATATATATATATATATATATATATATATATATATATATATATATATAAAATCATTAATTTGCTGAATTTGTACTTTTAATTATTCATAAAAAATTGAAAAAAATAGTCTTCATGTATAATATTTAAAAATGAGCCAAATAAAAATATTTAGAGAGCTTTTTCATACGTTAAATGATGTAAGATAGTGCTAGTTTTATTATGACTATTTGCAGTCGATACTGTGTGACTGGAGCCGAATAGTGATGATACTTTGTGTAACTACAGAACGTAAATGAATTTTGAATGTTGACTATACTAATTTACTGTTTAAAATATTAACATTAAAATCGAATGTGTCATCTATGCATTTAAAAACAATATCATGTTGATTTCAGTTTGTTCCTAAATGTTTTCAGTACAGAATAAATTCGGTTAAACTTCATTCACAGTTTTATTTTAATTACTGGGTGATTACATCCATTACATTGTTTTATATTTAAACAAACTAAAAAGGCAGAAACGTTTAACAGAAAAATGTTTTACAGGAAATGGTTTAGAAACAACAAGTTGCCAGGGTGGTTCCTGTTTATGACATTTTTGTTTTTACTCGATCATGTTGTCATTAAAGTGATTCGATTTTTATTAGGAGTCATGTGACTTCAGTTATCTTTTATGTTACACATATAATTCCATCTGTTTGCATATGGTTGTTATAGAGAAATAATTAAAAACACAAAAGTTATGGTAAAATATTTTTAATCTATAAAATATCAGTCAAATCTGTTAACATTATAAGAATTACCAAAATTCTGATTGAAACATAAACAATTGTTTTTGTTTAATGTTGGCTAATATGTTTAATTCACATATATTTTCTAAATTGGTATCTCTGTGATCACTTCAACATCTATTATTTCAACTCTTCATATAAATGATTCAGATGACACTTTACAGTAAGGTTGTATTTGTTAACATGCATGAGCTAACATAAACTAAAAATGAACAGTACTTCCACAGCATTTATAATATTAATTTATGTTATTTTTAACATTTACTAATACATTTTTTAAAATAAAAAATACATTAGTTAATGCACCATGAATTAACATGAACTGTATTTAACAAACATTAATAAATCCTGAAAAACTATTATTCATTGTTAATTCATGTTAATTAATACATTTACTAATGTTAACAAATACAAACTAACTGTAAAGTGTCACCATAATTCATGTTAATAATTAGATATTTATTTAATAAGTAGAATAATGTAAATAAATCAGGTCATTACATTATTGCTAATCGTTCAGTGGTGTTAAAGGGATAGTTCACCCAAAAATGAAAATTCTGTCATCATTAACTCATTCTCATGTTGTTACAAACCTGTATAAATTTCTTTGTTCTGATGAACACAAAGAAAGATATTTTGAGGAATGTTTGTAACAAACCGTTCGTGGACCCCATTTACTTCTATAGTATTATTTTTTCCTATTATGAATGTAAATGGGGTTCACAAAGTAATTGGGATCCACGTTTGGTTACAAATATTCCTCAAAATATCTTCCTTTGTGTTCATCAGAACAAATAAATTTATACGGGTTTGTAACAACATAAGAATGAGTATATGATGACAGAAATTTCATTTTTGGGTGAACTATCCCTTTAAAAAAACTTTAATAAATTGGTTAACTTATCAGGGTTTATTTTGCGATAATTTGCCTGTTGATTATATGGTTATCCCATATTTTCATGTTCCATATATCCCAATAACTATTATATGACAACTTTTAAATGTAAAGGAAAAAGTTAATAATAAATCAATAATTATTTTTTTTTTTTGGTTCATTTACAACAACTGTATCTTTATCTGTACTCTTTGTCTTTTTAATAGGACAAACAGCTTATCTTATTTTTGTGATATGGAGATCTTTTTATGATTTCGAAATCCTAATATATTTCCCATGAAACTCTGTAGTCCAAGATTAGTCTAGCCACAGATATTATACAGCTATGGTATTGGCAGAAAAGTTGGAAAAGGGGTTTCTGTATCCATCTACCTCCAGTACAAGTACAGCCGACTGTGTTTGTAATGACATTTGCCTTGATCAGCGCTTACCTGTAATGCAGCATTTTATACCACTGCATCACATTAAGCACATCTATAACAGTGTTTTAGATCTATTTAATCAATAATTAAACTTAATTAGCAATACGTTTATTAGTAAAAGAATATGGAGCAGTTAACAACAATTTTTATTTAGCTACTGATCAAGGGTGGGATCAATTTGGCTATTGTTTAGCATCATCCAATTAAAGGGATAGTTCACCCAAAAATGAAAATTCTGTCATCATTTACTCACCCTAATGCTGTTACAAACCTGTATAAATTTCTTTGTTCTGATGAACACAAAGGAAGATATTTTGAGAAATGTTTGTAAACAAACCGTTTGTGGACCCCATTTATTTCCATAGTATTCTATTTTCCTACTATGGAGGTGAATGGGGTCCATACTTGATCATGAAAATATCTTCCCTTGTGTTCATCAAAACGTGGAAGTGTATGCGAGTTTGTGGCAGCATGGGAGTGGGTGAATGATGACAGTATTTTCATTTTTGGGTGAACTATCCCTTTAATGGTCCATCATTGTGACATCAGCAAAAACAAAGTTGTGTTAAGGTGAAGAGCACGTTTTTAACATATGATAAATGACAAAAACTGTTTTTTGGCTATGGAATAACAAGCAGAGGTGAATCGTTGACAGTAATATTACAGAAATGTGTTATAATAAAGTTTATTTTGACTTCATGACTTTTGTACATGATGTCACAATTATCAAGTAAGAGAGGTCCATGTCTTCATAAAATTTGATGCTTTCAAGCTGTGATTATAAGCTTGATGAGGACATGAATAGTTTTTACTCGAATTCGGAAACCCGCAATTACCCTAATTCTGACATGACGTGGACTCCACATTGATTTACCATACAAATATGTTTTATCCTTGATCCAAATTGGAGGCACCCTGATTGTTTTTGGCATCAGATCCACCCTCGCTCTCGATTTGAGTTTCAGGACTCATGTAAAAAATGTCATTTTAGCTCTCGGATGCTAAAATGCAATGATTAGTCTCGATCCTAGACTAGTTTTTTCGGCATTAAAGACCACCTTGTATCTGCTTTGTGTTTTTGCAATCAGGGAGGGCTGTAGCTTCAATCAGGTGTGATGTCTCCTGCGCCTAGCAGCCATGAAAACAATCTGGGCCGACCTGAAGGGTCTTGTCTAGCGGGTTTCCAGGTTTATCCTAGTGGAACGACTGGATCAGTTGCGGATTAGAAAGGGAAGCTATCTTCAGGCGGTTTTCGGCGAGATCGAGCTCAAAACATTTCACAAATGCTTACATTTGAACTTAAAAAGTAATACCTAAAGTGGAGAAAATTGCGGGAAAGCTCTTTAAATCTTCCTAGGCTGTTTGAGAGCATGCACAGATGTCTCCGTTAACTAAACACTTTTGCTTTTTTCCCTTTCCTAATCTTGACGTTTATGGGGCTTTGGTTTTAGGCGGGAGATGAAAGGGGGTGCTCTGGCCGACTAGTGGGTGGTCCTGATGTGACAGTTACACCGTTACTTCTATATCCTTTGCGGCATTCGGACACTAGCCTTCTGAGACCAACTTTCTTCTCCATCAGCCTTCTACTCGGATTTTACGGCCATCTGCTGGTTAGCAGCACTGATCGCATGGGTTGCTTTCGAATGGTGGGCCGCCACATTTGACCTGTGCTTTCCAGGTCGTGACCTTCACCTCATTTCCTTACACACAGCCATTCCGACAGCAGGGTTGAGTTTATCTGATATCCCCCCTTAGTGCTTCTGCAAAGTGCCAAGTTTCGGGAAGCAGACCACTTAGCTTTGATACTTCAGTTTCTGTTTTGACCCCGCTGTGTCCTCACCAAGCCTGGGTCCATCTGGACAGGTCTGCTCTCTTCCCACCACCCAGGGAGGGAAAAACCAAGCTTCACATGCAGGGAATCTGTCTCTACCTTTCCCCTACTTAAATCTACTCAAAAAAATGATGTATTAAGGATAGTCAGTGTTACCATATATGTTTTTAGAGGAAGAAAGCTGTTCTTTCTTCTAGATACGCAATCTTCTCTGATTCAAACTTTCCAGTTACTGTAATGCACAGTCAATTATTTGCTATGTAACACTGGAGGTCTTGTTGGTTCCTTAAAACAATTTTCCCAGATGAAACTTGTCTGGAATCTGGGAGGCACTGATGTCTGAGTTCAAGCTGACCTTAGGAATCTGTTAGTGCCCTTTGCAGCCAGAAGTTTTCGTATTCTGGAGCAAACCCGTAGCTTCCGGTCCACTTTCAGAGTTTCAAGGCAGACCCTACCTTTTCAAGAGCAGACAAAGACTGTATATCAGACGGACACAATGCTGTCAACCGAAAAACATCTGGGTTTTTCCCTCCAGACAATGCAGACATGGATATGCACAAACGGAAGAAGAAACTGAATGGAAGGATAGTTTATGATATTTACAACCGAAAGGCTCAGTTGAGTTTATCACACAGAGAAATGGTCAGATGCCGGGCCTGGGTTGCCTTTGAAATCAACTGTGGAGGTCATCTTTCGGATTCCACAGGAAATATGCGAGTGGAGGTTAAGGTGGTGCTATGCTGGCATGTGTTGCTGCTGTTAACCTTGGGTCTCTTCGCCTTGTGAGATGCATCGGCTGGGAGGGAAATCAGAGAGCAAGGCTGCTCTCATCATCCCACCCACAGGTGCTCCACATCCTATAATGAAGGACACCAACACTTTCCCCATTGCCAACATGCACTACATACAAAGTTCGGGGAAACTTGACCTTGCACGTGTGATATTGGACAGGGGGCAACCAGTTAGAAATATCCCAAAACACTCTAGCAATGTGTCTGCACAGGTGGGAGAGATGTTTTAGATGTTATCATAATCATTGGGAATATAAATGAGCATGTTACTACTAATCGTTATGTACCAGAAAGAATAGCAACAACTCTAGCAATCATCTCGGTTTCTGACTCGCAAGTGATGTAGATCAGAGAGGAGCAGGGTTTTAGCAAGTGTGTTTCTCCACCCTCCTCTCATGTGGTGTAGGCCCAGCGCCCAGGCTGGCATGGCGGAAAAAGCCCCTATCACCCAACCAACACAGACGCGTGCTCGGCTCTCGATGTGGGGTTCTTGTTTTCCCTTCTCTTTCATGCCCCAAGAGAATTTCTGAGAAATCCACTTTTCATGTTTCCTCTGCCTTATAAAAAGCAGAATCAAAGAAAGTGGTTTTTTATTCGGTTGTGGTGCAGAGCAGCTCTTCTGAGCTTTCAGTAAAAGGCCACTTTGGAAGGAGTTTCCACCAAACCATTGTGCACCAAAGACCTGCAGTGAATTGCTGACCTTTTTAGGTTTCTTTTTATATTAAAGTGGCAACTTGGAAACTTCACATTGAATCTGATTCGTTAGTAAAGACATTTGCATTTATGCATCTGGCAGATGCTTTTATCCAAAGCGACTTGCAGTGCATTCAAGCTTTACATTTTATCAGTATGCGTGTTATCTCGGATTCAAACCCATGACCTCTGAGCTGCTAACGCAATGCTCTACCAATTGAGGAACAGGAACACGATATCTGGTGTATTTACATTGGTTGCTATAGTAGTTATGTAAACGTCTGTGCGACGCCAGAAGGCTTTCTCATACGACGACTGAGAGTAGCTGTCAGTGAGAATGGAAAACTCGCCATTTCGCCTCTACTCGTCTTTATATCTCGCCCTAGTACTGAATGGAGAACATGCGTAACGGCCATTTTACATGTATGATGTTTTAAAAGAACACTGACTCTTTGTATGGCATTCCATATTTGCATCCCCAAACTTCTTGAAATACGAGATGCATTCCATACAATCTGATTTTAATCAGATTTCAAACCACATATGGATGTAGTTTGGATCAGGGTTGTAAACATCAGAGTTCCTGTGAGATTTTTTGGGTTCTTGTTCAGACTGCAAACATTACAAACGTATAGTGGATGTTATATTTTGTTTTCACATTATAGATATTTTAAAAGCCCACATATGTGCTGGTATTGCAGGTATGCACAGAAAGTTGGGAATAGGTTACAGAATATACACAATATCACCAAATATTTGATTGCGTTTATTATTTCACTTTTATCGTAACGCAAATGGCCTCAAACAGCCATTCTTGTTATCATCAACCCCGTTTCCTTTCTAAACGAATGATTATGTCCTAATGTAGGATTTAACTTAAGATAACATACTATTATGTGTCTGATAAAATCTTACAGCAGTCATCACCTATAAAGTTGAAAAGCTTTTGCTGTCTCAATAGTGTATATTGATGTGCCCCTATGATGGTTTCATTCATGTACAGATACCACATACTATGCACATTTTTTGGGTTCAGGAGTCTTTGAAATTGTCTGTCTTTGTAAATTTGAGCCTATAAGTGGTTCGTCACGTTGACCTCATTGTTATGAATTCAACGGAAACTTTTAAGCTTCCAAGATATAGACTTTTCTTCTGTTATGTCATTTTTGCTTCATGTAATTTTGGGGAACAAAGCTCAATCCAGACATTTCAGATACTATCATTACGACCAATTTCGACATAGTTTGACAGTTTGGTCGTCTCGTGTTTCGATCGAAAGTGACAACTAGGCTATTTACCGTGTGGGCTGAATGGAAATCTGATCAATCCTATCAGATTGTCGACGGTTGGGAAGAACATGTCGGAGCATCACTCCGCGACACAGAATGTCAACTTCGTCTCTTTGGTCAGGAGTTCATCTATTCCGCATTCTTGACTAAGGGATAAAGCTGCCCTAATCCTTTTTACCAGGTAGCCAGAGTTGGCAAGCCCTGCCTCAGAATTCCAACAGCATTCCGAGTCGGAGAAGTTGCTAGGGGCCTGACTGCACGGTCCGGCACAACAAAGGGGAAACTCTCATTCGAAACAAAATAGGGTTTTAAAGTTCTGTGAGAAAGTCGGCTGCCCCTGAGACGATTGTCATGTGGAATTTGACGCATTTAGGAGGGCTTTGGGTGCCATCGCCGCTCAGAGAGGCGAGGGGGCCGTGTGGAGTCGACCCTCGAGGCCAGAACAGGCATGAATTGTGATGTGACTGGTCTAGGCTGTCCTTAATCCTATAATGAACCAGGCTGTGGAGTGGATCTGAGGTGCATGTCGTTGATGCAGGTCGATGCCTGATTTAACAGCTACTTCACCTGACTTTGTTGACGCAAATGTAAATAATATTAAAGCAGTTAACTCACAACTCTAATGCTGCGTTCACGCCAGCCGCAGTAGAGGCGGCAGAAATGCGCTATTCGAACATTTTGAGTTTACGCGTCATTCGCGCATGAAATTCTAGTCATTTGAGACATTCGGAAATTCGTGTCTTGGGTGGGGCTTCTGCGACTTCGCTCGCTCCCTGTAATCACGTTACTACTAGAGCAAGCTCCTGATTGGTTAACGCGCCGCGAATATCTGTAAAGTTCAGATTTTTCAACTCGCGCATTTCCTGCGGCATCCGCGCCTTTTGCCCCGCATCATTCGCGCGCACCGCGCCGCAGGATACCAATTCGTGTCTTAGCATTGACTTAACATGTAAATCACTCGCGGTTGCTGCCTCTTCCATGTCTGCTGTGAATGCCACATAACACGGTAACCAAATTTTCACTTAAATATTGTAATTTCTTTATTAGCAGCATCTAGTGGTGAGATTGCGAATGGCAACCAACCTCAATTTCGGAAGCAATGAGAAGCTACGGTAGCTGCCACAGACAAACACGTTGTCATCTGTTACAAAGTAGGGACAAAACAAGCTCAAAAAAAATTGTCCTTTAGGGGTACTTTAGAAACATGGCAGTGACTTTCATTTAAGGGGACCCATTCTAAGGTAATAAAAACAATACAGTTCATTATGTGCGGTCTTTATATACCACTGATAATATAGTTATGTATATTATATTGCACTTCTATAATCCTTCTAAAAGTTGTATTGCACCTTTAAATTGACAAAGATCCTCTAAATTTCTTACACCCTTTAAAGGGGTATTTCAAATCGAAATTATTTAATATTATTTTATTAATTAATAACAATAATTTTAGAAATCGCTACTTGATTTTCATGTTACATTATTAATGTAATAAAATTAAATTCAATCAAAATACAATTTTTAATGCAACTGCTGTTATATGCCCAAACTGTTACTTTTTAATATACATTATTTTTTTCAGATAGGTTTCAAATGTATAGTTTTATTGGCATGAACTGTCATTCAGTTATCAAAATAGTTTATTGGTATATTATTGCTTTATTTAAGACGCAATAACCACCATAAACCCCCAATACTGAGATTGATAGATAATTGATAGTTTTTCAATGGCTGTTTCTCAAATTATTACATTTAGGACCCCCACTCTTGAAAATGTGGTTACAGTCATAGTACATTATAATGCAATGGCTTTTTTATAATGATTTCTATAACAAGCATAATGACAACGGCAATTATGAAATGGTACCGGAGACATTCAATCTATTGACATATAAGAATCCAGTCAGAAGAATGGGCTTCTTTTTGTCTGTTAGTCTTTTCATTTGGAGAGGATATCTGATTATCCTGTCTGGTTACTCATGAATGCTGAATAAACATGTGTTCTTGTAAAATTCCATTTAGGTTTGAGCAGACTATAGGTTCAAATAATGCACTGTAGTCTGTATGAATTGTACCATGTCTGAAAAATAACTCTGCCAGCATCTTAGTGCAAGTATTTGCAAGTATTTTTATGTGCAAGCATTTAAACATGAAACATATTTTTTAGCTTAATGTTATTCGAAACTTCACTTTCTTCTTTGGTACACAGATGAGATACAGGCAGAATGTTTACGTTTCTTTTCAAACAGTAAAATAAAATTTTAAAGGTTGAAATGGTTGATTTTCAATATTACTAATAAAATTATTTTTTATTTGCATTTATTGAAATGGGATAAACATTGTCTATATAACAAAAAGATACAATCTTTTCCAATCTTGAATACTGCAGAGAAAACAAGTTTAAATTCAAAATGGTAATGTTTTTACATGTATTTTAGAAAATTCATAAATATAAATTTGATGGAAAAACATCCTTAATTTGTCTTTGTGTCCAACTCACTGTTGGAATTTAACTGGAAAGAAATGGACACTGGAAAGAAATGGTCGTTATACATGTAGGAATGATGATTAAAGACAAAACTGGAGTGGTCTCTTAATCCCCCTAGCTGTATATAATCATAATTATTAATAATAATAACAATATTTCAAATAATAATTCTAATAAAAATAATCATTCTCATTTGTAACTGGGGCTGGGTGGTATATTGAGTTTTGGTAACACATTGGTATTTTGTCCCAGCAGAATATGACACAAGTTCTACTAAAGTCACGTGACGTGAATGACGTACAACGCCACTGACGTTTTATCTGGTGCCCCAGCTGTTTTTTTTTGTGTGCGCCTGGGCGTCGTTTACGGTTTGAGGGAGACACACGCTGTAAGTTTGGAAAAAAAACTTCGTAAACTTGTCTGAGGATAACACGTCATCCGCATGTGTCACTGCAGTCACGTGACTTTAGTCTCGCGCATGCGTGCATGATATTATTTTCATTTTTGGGTGAACTATCCCTTTAAGAATTGCTAAAAAGTGGTTTTGTAGATCTTTTTGTTCATCAGACACCACATGTATTTCCGCAGAAATAACCCTTATGCAACCTAACTTATGATGATAAATTTGTTAAAGGACAAGTTCAGTATTTTACACTTAAAGCCCTGTTTTCAGATTGTTTATGATGAAATAGAACGGTTTTGACTGAAATTTCGACATATGCGGCTGCCCCGAGAATTTTCGGGGTGTTTGTTGTATCACCTCCCTTCTCTACAATGGGTTTATAGGTGCACTGGAACAATTCTTCCTAAAATGCATTAAACTTTCGTTTACAAAGACGTGAAACTCACCGAGGGGTCAGGGGTGTTCACTGGTATGCTCACACAAAAATCGCTGCAAAATACGCATTTCAACAGGTTTTATCGTATTTTTGCCAACTCCATTGACTTGTATTAGATGTGCTGTGAGGTACGGTATTACTCCCCGCCGGGAACTTTGTTTCTATTCTTGCAATTGGCAATGGCGGATTATCGCCACCAACTGGGCTGGGGTGTCTATTATTCAAGCTCTCAACAGAAGAATGTACGGGTGTGAGGCGTTTAAACAAATAGGTCCACAAGTTAACAACGAATGCTAAAACACCTGTTGGAGGGCGTCTTTTGCGGCGATTTTTGTGTGAGCATATCAGTGAACGCCCCTGACCACTCGGTTAGTTTCACGTCTTTGTAAACGAAAGTTTAATGCATTTTAGAAAGGGTTGTTCCAGTGCACCTATAAACCCATTGTAGAGGTGGGAGGTGATAAAACAGAAATCGAAAATTCTCGGGGCAGCATCATATGTCAAAATTTCAGTCAAAACCGTTATATTTCATCATAAACAATCTGAAAACAGGGCTTTAAGTGTAAAATACCGAACTTGTCCTTTAACTGATTATCTGTATTCAAGTCATCAAAAGATGTGTTTGACACATGTTTTCTTAAGTAGATGGTTTCTATGTCTTTCTATTACACTAGAAATTGCTCACATAATAACAGCAAGAATCAAAACACTGCACTTGAACACTTTTAGTGAAAAATTTAAAGAGCACCTATTGTCCGACTCACGTTTTTAAATTTCCTTTGGTGTATTAGTACATGTTAACGATATGCAAAAGTTACAAACCGATAACGCGAGTTATCGCCTCCAATGTAAATCTCTTTTCTTGGATTACAACAAACACACGGATTGTAGGCAATGATGTAGACAAGACCGACATTATCATAATTCCTCCCGCTTGGAACTCAGCCTGTAAGTTAACTCCTGTTAGCAACCGAATCTTTCAAACATGGTAAGGACCGTCACATTTCCGGGATTTAGGCCAATTACAACGTACAGATTAGCTGGGCAATCAGGGACACAGATCTTTTCAAATCGCATTTCGAGTTTTGTACAAAATCAGTGCATTTCAAGAAGACAGTGAAATCTGGAGCTACAAAAATGTATGGTATGTGGAAAATGAACAATGTTTTTTGAACAATAAACCACGCAAACACATTGTTTTATACCAAATACATAAAATAACGTTTAAAATAAATTAAGCTTTTTCAAGCAAATTTTTTTGTTACAAATTGAAATAATTGTTTTACATGTCGCTTTTTGCAGTGGATGTAATTTTGCAGTGTCAACAGTTTCAAAGCCAACACCATGCTTTTTACTCACCAGAGCCAATTTTTGCTCATGTTTGGTTATTGTGTGGTGTTAATTTTAGATTCCGGATGTAACATTAGCTCAAAATTTATAGGTGTATTGCTCAGCTCGACCCATAACCCAGAACTGAGTCGACAAGAAAGGAAAAGACATCTACTCCCGACCACGCTACCCCGAACAATTCCCTTCACAAGATCAAGCAACTTGTATCAATGCTACCTATTCCCACAGAGAACACAAGACAGGCATAGAGAGACAGATTGAGTTATAGAGGTAAAGGAAAGACCGAGACAGTCATTTCCAGTTGTGTGAAAAAAAGAGAGAGAGAGAACGAGCGAGAGACCTTTTCTCACACAGAGACAGTAACTTTGCCCAGAGGAGCAATGTCCATTCCCATCCATCTCACTGTTTCACGGGCTGGAAATCCCCCTTCTGCACAAAGAGGCCAAATTTAATACTGAGCTTCTGCAGGCGCAGGAGGGTCCCCTGACCAGTATTGATACGAGAGCTACTTTTGTCTGAGAAACCTGAGGGAGCAAAACAATTGGTGTGGTTGCTGAGTCTATATTATGCCCGTGTGCGCCGGATCCTACGTTGTTGATTCAAAAGAAACGTACACTCACATTCCCCCATTCATTTTCTTTGTGGACATTTAGTCGGATTATTCTGGGAGTGCGGGGTGTCAGACTTTGAAAACTTGGACATGCCGAGTTGTTGAGCGAATGAACGCTGCGTAATTCGACTTCCGTTCGGGGCTCGGATGTGTCCAACTTTGTCGAATGTGCACAGTCAACGGGTTACAGGCCCAAGGTAGTGGGTGGTTCGCTTTGTGCTATTGTGCTTTGGTAAACTCAGGTAGTTAGATGCGCAATAGTAGCTCAAATGTCGTCTCCGGGTTTGACTCACAAGGCTTTGGGGCAGGAAATAAACTCTTTGGTTACAAATAACAATATAGACTCAGGTGCGTGTGTGTGGTTTTGTTGTACGGTAAGAATATTACAATAAGTCATGTAACAGTAATCAGTGTTTTCTAAAGTCGCAATTCCTGCGGGATTAAGATTCTCTCGCGCTAAATTATTCCAACCTGAACATGAACCTTCCAGAAAGGCCCCATTCCGTGTCTCTCTCTTCTCTCGGCTATATAATGAAGCTCTGTGTGTATTGGTGGTTTTTGAACGGACATCAGACGGCGGCACACATAGAGCTCCATATGTACTGGCACTCTCCTCCAAACCACATCATATTTACAGTCTAATGAGAACTGCAGTCAGGCAGTTCTGCTGTCAGTCCCCAGCCAAGAGTATGCACTGGTGATTGTTCCAAACAAGACAAGAATCCATTTTACTGTACCATTGTACAGTTTTTTTGATTGCGTGGCGAATAGGCGAAGGCGTTTTTGTAAAAATTATTGGAACCAGCCGTGCCTACATGTGGTTGAGGGGTCTTGTCATGGGATCAAAGATCAGTGTGGCATTATTATACTTTTAACCCCATACCTGTCAATCTTCAATCTAATATTTGAATTGAGGGTATTGTGCATTTGAACTGGTCCATAACAGGTACGGAGATGAAAAGCGTACTGGTTTGCACTACAACTTTTGGCATGAGCAGGGCACAAACTAACACAGGGTTACAGTGAAAAAAATGATTCATTCAATTTACTTAAATTTTTTAAGTTAAGTGGTCGCAATCAATTTATTTAAGCTACATTTTACAAAAAAAAAATTAGAAAAACAAAACAAAACAATTTTTTTTAAATGTAGCTTAAATTAATTGATTGCAACCACTTACCTTAAACAAATTTAGTAAATTAAATAAATGAATTTTTTCAGTGTAATTGTAACGCAGCTACTGTAGATATTTATAAAAGGCCGAGCAATCTGTGCTTTAGGTCTTTGTTTCTTACTGTCAAAAGATGATCTTTTGTGAATTTGTGAAAGGTTTTGATGTGTTTTGGTTAAGATATTGAACAAAGAGTTTTTTGGAGGCATGGAAGTAGACTAAAAAAATAATATGCTATATCTAATCAATAAAATTGTAGCAACAGATTACAAGCAATATCATTAATTGAATTCAACAAATAAAAATTAAGTTAGAATTACTCTATAAGCTCCTTAATAGTAAACTATTCAAAAAGATAAACTACAGTTCGCAAATAAAGAAATTAATTAAAATTTAAAATAATATATTGAATATACTGAATAAAGAACTAGCACCATACTAATAAATACTACTCAGTCATATTATTTTGATTTAACATCATGATTTAAAATGTAGTTATTTATAATATCGAGTGTTTAATATTATATTATTATGTATTATTCACTTAATCTGATTTAATAATGACAGACAAAAATTAAATGGGCCATGGCATGAAAATCTGACTTTTTCCATGTGCTATGATTGGGACCCCAGTGCTTCTATCAGCCTAGAAAATGTGAAAAATATCAACCCAGTAACTTTGTTTTGGTAAACCATTCTCTACAAGCACATGAGAAAATAGGTTATTGAAATTTGGCTCTCCTTATGATGTCATATAAGGAGCCCTTATTATAATAATACCACCCCTTAATCTGCACTATCCAACCACAGCACTGCATTTAGTGCAGAGAAAAGCACAATTGAGTTTTAATTGCAACAAACCACCATCATTGTGATCAGTGTTTGAATTTCATCAGCTCATTTGCATTTTAAAGGACACACCCAAAACGCCACGTTTTTGGTCACACCTACAACGTGGCAATTTTAACATGCTATAATAAATTATAGCTTAAACTTTACATATGTGCTCTTGGGACACCAAAGATTTATTTGACATCTTAAAAAAAGTCTTGTGCCATGGCCCCTTTAATCTTTTTTTTTTTTTTTGCTGTCAAATAAGAAAGAAAGCATTTCATTTTTAATGGTGTATTTGTAACAGTGTAAACTTAAAAAATGTCAAACTTAAAAAAACCTTTTCTGAACATGTAAGGTACCATGTTTGTGTTCTGCAACACTGATCCACACTTAAAACATCTCATTTTAGCAATTTAAACTTGAGATATTGTACTCTATTTAAAAAGTTTTAAAGCATTCATCTCCAAGAAAAGTTTCTGAAACACCTCAAAAGAGGAGAGTGGGGCACAACCTAATGCTTTTTGACTTTGGTGCTATCATTCAAAAAATATTTAAGTTAAATGAATCATTTTTTACACAATCATCACACACACATCTCTGCTACCAATGAACACTTAAAGTTTGTTTGTGGGACCTACCGTGATCGTACAATTACACTGAAAGTGACAGGAGTGAAAACGTTACAACTTACCCCATAGGTGGGGTTCATTGTAACAAATCGAGGATTTGTTGTAACACCTGCTAGAAAATATTGTTTAAAAATAATTCAATAAAATTCTTTCCATATACTAAAAGTGGATATTGTGTATATATCTGTCTATAATAGATATCCACACATTCATCCATCCACTATCCTTTATCTAACAATCCTTGCATTAAGCATCAATGCATATAAATAGATTTTTTAAATAGGGCTGCACAATTAAGACAAAAATTATGAGTTATTCCCCCTGATATTGTATTAACAGTTATAATTTTGATGAATAGTATTTACAATGTTTTCATTTTATTATCATTTTACTGTTAAACAACTTAACATTTCCATTCATGATGATATCAACAAGTAAAATTAAAACTTACCTGTAGCTAAACAAATCGCGGTTCTCTCGCCACGCCATTGACATGGAAAACGCTTGGATGTTGACGCATGCGCACTTTGCGGTGCCAAAGCTAATATTTTCGGGTATATTTCACTTAATTTTTTAGTGTAGCAGTTATTACTGTTAAAAAATAGATAGCGTAGGTAGAATGTACCCATTATTTTGTATTTTACTTGCTAGCTCATATACTTAAGTAAACTATAACAAATTTTCATGGGTTGTATTTGACACCCTCCAGAGTCATTTTTAAAAGTGTAAATTAACTATCATGAATGAATGAATGTGTGGATATCTATCTATTATAGTCAGATATATAAACAATATCCACCTTTTGTGTATATAAACATAATTATATTGAATTATTTGTGTTCAAACAAGATTTTCTAGCAGGTGTTACAACAAACCCTCTGTTTGTACAATTAACCCTACCTATGGCATAAGCTGTAATTTTGCACTCCTTGCAGACCCATTTATTGCAGTGGCCGATATATCGACTGATATTTGTAATATTTAAAGGGAAAGTTCACCCAAAAATGAAAATTCTGTCATCATTTACTCACTGTCATGTTGTTTCAAATCCGCATACATTTCTTTCTTCTGATGAACACAAAGGAAGATATTTTGAGAAATGAACCGTTTGTGGACCCCATTTACTTCCATAGTATTTTTTTCCTACTATGGAAGTAAATGTGGCTCATGATCGGTTTGGTGACAAACATTACTTTAAAATATCTTTCTTCGTGTTTATCAAAACAAAAAAATGTATACAGGCTTGTAACAACATGAGAGTGAGAAAATGAAGACAGATTTTTCATTTTTGGGTGAACTGTCCCTTTAAATTATCGGGATCGGCAGATCATTTTTTTTAAACGAAAAGACACTTTGATGTAAAGCCAAAGACTTGACAGACCAATTATTATTCACTTTTTAATGTGAATAATATTGTTATGTTACACACAACAACACTTTGGTGTGCAGCAAATTCTTATTGAAACTGTACCGTGAGGTGTCATATCTACAGTAAATATGGATATATTATAAATATTTCTCAAGTCCTTAAAAAAGGTATGTTTATAAATATTATCCACAAGAAATTTTTATGTAGTTTAACCAAAGTTTTCTCTCATTTTGTTTCTCTCTTTAAATGTAATTACATTTTGGTTATATCGACCACACTGCATTCTCAATATCGTATTGGCAAAAAAGTAACCCCTATTGGTCAACTACCAAAAAGGACGCAGATATGCATGAGCCACGGTCAACTGGATTACCGGGTAGCCTTGCATTAGCGATAACAATTCCAGACATTCCTGCAATTATCAAAAAGGGAAATAAAGAAACGTATAGATCGCCAACCTGATAGCATAGTTCCAGCCGAAAGGTTGGAAGCATTTGAATGAATTTCAATTTAAAAATGAAGTCATACATAGATGGACATTTAAGATACAAGCAGGTTCTGTTTGAGTTCAGGTAGACGGATCCAAAAACAGAAGGAAAACGCTAGTTTTAACTCGCCAGTTTCCCTAAATGAACAGCTGCACAATTTCAAGATCTCCATTATTTTTCACAAATTGATTTCTGTTGAAAGCTTTAGTGCTTTATAGCATAGCGCAATTAATCCTTAATCATTTCTGACATATTTTTGTTGGAGAGCCGCAGTTACTGCTGGTTTCTCTATAGCGCAGTGCTCAACAGGCGTGCAAGCGAATGCAAATAGTTATTTTGTGTCTATTTCAATTTGGTTTTTAACTTCCTTCTCTGTGTTTATTTGCCTGGGGGCTGAAATTTTAGGGGAATTCTGAATTGAAAACCTATTTAAAGACCTGCTTATTGACTGACTTTGTGTGTGTGTGTGTGTGTGTGTGTGTGTGTGTGTGTGTGTGTGTGTGTGTGTCATTTTACCACTCATGTGTCTGTGCTGTTGTTATGTTGTCATGTCACATGCCTCTTTGTCTAACCACTTTAGTCTTAAACCGGCTGTAGTCAGTTTGTCCATCTGTTAGCTCTCTGCTGTGCTTTAACCAGCAGTTGCCCAGTGACCGAATGGGGACTCCAACAGGAATATGGGGCGGCCTTTTAATACTACATACACTGTCAGAATAAGTTACAAAAGTTGTCACTGGGACAGCACCTTTTAAAAAGGTTGTGTATAAATACCATTTTAGTACCAATAGGTAACTTTAAGGGACCAATGTGAACCTTTGAGGTACCAATATGCACCTTTAGGCACGGCTTTGAACCGCTTCATGGAGCGAAAACCAGAAACTTTTGATGTTTTGCAAGGAACAGAAACGAAACCAGAAACTTTCAAAAAATATATGCTCCGGAACAGAATTGTTTATTTAAAATAATGGTAACCGGTTAATAGCGTTATTTTTTTCGTTCTTCGGCAAGATATACTCGGTGAAGTTCACTTTGGGTCGTCGTTGACTCATCGGAGAAATGAGAAGCTTGCCACCAGCAAGTAGATCACTCAAGCCCAAGTCTCTATGGGTGCGTTCACACGACAAAATTTCGGGAGTGACAACCGTATTTACTTACAGGTGTGAGTCTGGAAGTGTGTTCACACAGCAAATTAAAGACACAAATAGAACACTGCCTGTATGAACGAGCAACCGACCTCAAACCCGTATGCTAGTTAACCTTATGGAGCAATTCTGCTGCGTAGTTTGCAGTCATTTTCATGCACTGCAACGTTAGAGCAGTAAATGACGTGACAGACAACTGGTTGTCCAGTGCGATTCCGTTCACACGCCACAGCGTCTCTGTAAATACGGTTGTGAAACCCGAAAAGTTGCAGGTGTGAGGTCGGTTATAGAATGCGGTTGTCAAACCCGTAAATAACCGAACTGCGTGTGAATGGAACCGTCTTAAGGACTTAAATACGGGTTTGACAACCGCATTATGGTACCGTGTGAACGCAGCCTAATGCTCAATCATAAGATGTAAATATCTACCAAGTATCTCAAGATGTTTATTTTTTAATACTTATTAGTGGTGTAACGGATCACAGTTGATATGTACAGATCACGACCAACAGTTTGGCTCGCTTGCGATTCACAGATTAATACGCAAATTCAAATAGGTTGAAAGTAGGGATGCATATCAATTAATCGCGATTAATCTATAGCAGAATAAAAGTTTTTGTTTACATCATATATGTGTGTGTGTACTGTATATAATAACTTTGTATAGTTAAATGCACACACATGCATGTATATATTTAAGCAATGTTTACATGTGTATATACATTTGTATATTTATGTATAATTTATATTATATATAAATATTAATACTTAATATATAAATATATTTTTTTTTCTTAAAATTATACATGCATGTGTGCATATTTATATATACATAATTATTATACACAGTTCACACACATATATGATGTAAACAAAAACAACGTCATTTTCACTTTATGTTTATGCTGCATCTTTTTGCCGAAACGCCTTTTGGAATTCGTCCTCCGTCTCCGTGTTTAAGTGCACTCAACAAGTGTAGGCATGTCAGAATTACGGTTATGCCACTTAATGTAGCATTTTTTAATGTTTGATGACAAGATAGAGACTTAAGGCAAATTATGTAGAGTAATATATTTAAGTTTAATGTCCTAATGATCAACCTACTTATTTGTATGTCCCACAGCTGACATGGAACGGTATTAACCGGTTAGGCAACTTTTATTTTTTTGTTCTAACCGGTTCAGGAACGTCAATTTTAGGGTTGAACCGAAAACCGGAAACGTTAAAATACTGTTTCTATTCGGAACGAACCAACTGGGAAAAAATCTGGTTCAAAGCCCTGCTTTTGGGTACAAAAGTGTACTTTTTGCAAAGGTACCACCTCGGTTACAACTTTTGTGAGAGTGTATAAAGCACCGTTCCATTCTGTATTTGTGTAGGTTGTGTAGGTACAGTATACTGTATGTAAATATGCCGTCAGATGCAGCTGTTATACAACTAAATGTCCCGTTTCATAAATCTACAGAACAATCAAATCATCATAAAATATTACAGTGTAAGTTATAAAGTAACACTCTGTTTTATGTAACACAGAACCCATTGGCCATGACCTTTAATATTCAGAGGTGATATTTGCTTCATACTTGGCTGACATTTTAAGAACCGCACATCACAAAAGTACAGTGGTGCTTTCAGCGAGCATTGTGATGTCACACCGTGCTGACAATGGACAAAGAACATTCAAGAATTTCTGTCTGATGAGAAAGTTTCACTGGATACCTTTCGACTTCATTCAGCGGACAGGTGGATTCCCTGCTGACAATAGAGAGATTCCCTAAATGAGCTTTGAACCTCCCCATCATTATTCCTTAAGCTGTTATTTATGGCCCCGACACCAAAGTCTTTTTAGGAAGTCGCGTCACCGCGCCACCTTATTTGCAACCCCTCCTGTCAGATACTGCGCATGCGGGAAGTACTTGCCAATCTTCTTTACAGCTCTTTGAATGGTACCAAGTCTGTACAGAGCCCCACCCACAGAGGATTTAACAGTTCACGATTGGCTCTTTATACTGGAAGAGCGGCCATATTGACAGTTGCGATCTCTCCCATTCATAGCTGGTACCTAAATCTCGCTATGTGTTGATTCTTTTCTCAGTCGTTTGTCATTTCTTTTTCCAAAAGCAATAAAGTATAGAAATGTGTCAGAAAATCTGATCACTTTGTCTCTCATACACCACAAGTCTTGTAATGATATGAGGGGAATTCACGCTGTTATGAGAAACTTCAGTTCTTGTTTTTATATTACTGTCAGTTCTTCTCTCATACCGTCTCGAGGTATGTGAGAGTCCCTTTAAAGTCTGTTTTCCCAGAAGAGCTTAAAGCCAGTGAGAAATTGCTCTAAAACCGCATATTCCCTCATGTGATCTACAATGCCAATATCGACGGGCCATCAGATAGCAAGACGTAAAGCGTGATCCGTGAGATATAACAACAACATAAACAACTCACCGCAACACCCACATGATCAAACTCTCTTAATTAGAAGAGGCTAAAAATATGCTTTAGAGCGGTAGGTGTACACAACCATGGGTGTTGGCATGCACACCCACACATTCAACAGTTCAATGTCTGCATCACTACAGATATAGGGACTTCCTGTGTGCACTGTGCTTCACTGTTTGTTTTTTAGTGTTATAGAGATTCTCTTTTTGTTCAAATTAGTTAAATTCCTGTTTATATATTTATGCATTTGGCACACGCATTTATCCAAAGTGACTTACAGTGCATTACAAGCTCTCCAGGTTTTTTTCGAACCCATGACCTTTGCGCTGCAAACACAATGCTGTACCACTGAGCTATACAGGAACACTGCAATAAGATGTTTATTGCATCTTAGGGCTCAATACCGCAGAGACGGTTTAGGGCCAGCGATGTGTGTCACTAAATCTTACATTGGGTAATCGTGCACGTTTTCATGCCCTGCCAACAAAAACATTTTGTTTTCTGTGATGTATTAAACGTTTTTTTTTTTTGCAAATTTTGCTAAATGAAATTTGTCACTGATGTCACACACTATAGCTGGCTGACACAGATGTGTTTTAACAAACTGCAAGAATAATTTGCCTTTAGAATAAATTAAGGAATGATGTATAGGCAGCCGGTTGTTATTGCAGAAATAAGCCCTTACTGTGTGATCCTGATCCGACGCGAAGCGATGGGGCTTTTTCGCCATCACAACCGGCTGCCTGTACATTATCCTGCTTATTAAATGGCTATTTTATAAGTAAGGGGAACATTAAATATTGATTAGAAATATTTTATTTGCTCATTTTTGACTTTTTTCGTGAGGAAAACACGTTTACTTTCGGTTTTAAGATAAGACGTTTAATTGTGACATATATTATTTGGTTTAATCATTTGTAAATATAATGTCATATATGTTATAAAATAAATATTTAATTTAAAAATTTTGTGTAATATTAAACTGTATTTGTCAAAATGATTTGCAGCATTCGGGTTATCGTGTGTTATTAGTTTTGAGCGACTGTTATCTAGGAATAAACATGCAAATTTTGCGACTGGCCAATCAGAATGAAGGATTTCAATGAGCTGTGTAAATAAAAAAAAATAGAGTAAATGTTGCACAGTATGCACATTGTACACTATTGCTTATAACTTTTATAAGTTATTAATATTATTTATAATATTTTTATTATCTATAACTTTTATTAGTTATATAAGTTAACTTTTATAAACTATTATTAATCATAATATTAGTTTAGATTTGTATAAACTGTTATTGCAAATTAGAAGTAAATATCTGAATACATATTGTCTGATAAATAACAGAAAATAATATATAATAAATATAAAATGCATTTGAATTTAAATGCATATGAAATTGCAAATTACTTTTTTGGTGGTTAATCTAAATAACTGGTGGTATTTTGGACCAACTGGAAAAATATGGGCTAATATATTAATTTTATATAAAGTCAAAATAAAAAAAATGTTTGTCAGTAACATAAAAAATTCATTGCGCTACAGTTACAGATATTTTTTGTAATTTTTATTCGCATTAACATTTTACTGTAGACAGAATACATCGTTAAGGTATTCTTAACCCGTTAACTGGCGCTGTTTTGTGAGCGGGACACCTACATTTAATTCAATATTTTTCATGTTAATGTTAATCTATCACGACAAACTATATATGGTTGGAAAGATCTAAGAATGCAGTTTTTATATTTTAAAACCCTTTAGCAGTAATAATAATGCAGTAACTGTAATTTATTCATTTGTGACAAAAATATGCAGCAAACCTCTCGGCAAACCAACACAAACCTCAGTTTTTTGATAATTTTATGTATTAAAAATAATACGATATTGCATTTTTTATGTATTACAAATAAATGTAAACTGCTATAAAAAATATATTTTCACCTCCAGACACTTCTGTAAAAACTTTAAAGTGTCTTCTTTAAAACAAGACCAAAATTAGGCTTTATACTGATTTGAAGGTGTACATCACCTTTTCACCCCCCACTCAAAAAGGGTTGCGCCAGTTAAAGGAAAAGACTAGCAGGTTTTGCATGCTGCCTTCTAGTGGAGGGAGGTCACCATAATGGTTTTCTTTAGGGCAGAGCATAATTTCAAAGACAAATATTCATTAAAAATTACAATCAAACATTGAATTCAAGTTCAAGTTAAAAATACATCAAATCACACATGATCAGTCGATTGTCAAACCTAACGCTCCCAGCTTTCCGTAAAACCAATCATAACATCTCATTGTAAAAGAATGACAGGTTTGGACCAGCATGAGTAACAAAAATGAATAGGGTGGTTCCTACGGGAAATGCAAATAGTCACTTGACAACAACGAAACAAATCGTAAACGTTGCTACTGGAGTTGTGTTCCAGGGGACGCCGAGCTGGGCTGGTTCCCGTCAGAGGACAGCGTGAACAGGGCGAGAGAGATACTGTAGAGGTGAACAAAGAAAGAGAGTGAGCGGCATGTGGTCGGATGGTATTCTTGGGAAAGTTTGCAGCTCCTGCTGTATCTGGAGCTCAGTTGGGGACAAATATCACATGGAAACGAGAGGATGCCTGCAGAAGTGCAGAGGGCCTTCTGGAGGAATGTTTCACTTCAAATGCAAAATGTTTACAGATGTTAGACATCTTTAACGTTGTCGTAGCATTCACAGAAAACGCCTGCTTCTGTTGTCACCTTGATTTTCTAGGGCACCACATATTATAGGGTGGGTGCTAGGTATAGTGTACATAACATAAGACATCATCAAAATACATCAAAGTCCTTTTAATAAGATAGGTCTGCAGCCATCTTGGCAACTCCTCTGGGTAGCTTTGGTTTGAATGTTTAAGGATGTAATGTTGATCGCAAGAGTCAAACTTACAACCTTTCAGTTGTATCAGGGAGTTGGAATGAGATTGAAACATCCCAGCCAATAAGAAAAGACAAAATTTGCTGTATCACAAACTATATAGTGAGAAGCATGATCACAACCTTATCTATGCTTTAACAACACCTGACCTCTAGTAAGCTCTAGGCACGGATTCCTTATGAAGTCGCTACCCGCTGTCACCGGGATGTCAACCTTTGAGCCTGGCAGGGCGCACTTGGCACACCTGAACCGCCATTGTACTTCATTCACTTTTTGTTGGGTTCACCTTAAGTCCATCTATTTTCATCATTCAATCCCTCTTCTGTTCTCTGCGGTTTATAATAGCCCCGCAGTTTGGATGACAGGGAGGTGTGGAAACAGTTGGAAATAGTTTTCCAGCGGGCACCTCCGCCTGCTCCGTAAAGCCCTCGCATGGAAAAGCTTTCCGGCTTCGGATGTGCTGGGGGTTTGTTTGTTGTTGTTCGCTGTTGTTATTGTTGATGATGACCTAATGCCGTTTTTTTTCGCACATATGCCGATGGTTAGAGGTTTGCTTGTGCGTTTGTGCGGCGGGTGAGAACTTTTTTCGTTATTGTATTCGTCTACTCGGGGAAACCCCCTTTTACCGTGCAGGCCTGAGATGATTATATTTTCCGCTTTTCCTTGCAAATACCCTTTTTTTTTGCATATCTTAGTGTCTTGGTTCCTCAGCGAGAGGTATGTTGTTACTGCACCAGTTGCCTTTCTCCTGATTACGCCACCTTCTTGGAATTTGCCTCCTTGTACTTGGTGTGTGTGCACGTACACGGAGACACACACCCCCATACATAAAGGGGAGTTTGGTCGCCCCACGGCCTGAAGACTCATAGGACCCCTCTGTTCTACCGCTACTAACCAGGACCATTTGTTAGCGTGTTTTTTCTCATCCAAAATCTTTTCCCCCTTCTTTCTTCTTTCTTTTCTCCTGCCCGCTCCCCTTCCTGTCTGGGTTATGGCAATTGTACATAATTTTGTTTCGGGATACGTCGGGCCGCGAGGAGAGCGCCGTGCATGTGTGTGATGTGGAGGGTTTCTCCAGAGGCCGTGAGGGGGTTCGACTCAGTCTGATTGATGGGGGGTGTCGCCTCTGTTCGCTCATCCATCACATACTTTATTTGGGTTTTGGAGAAGAGGAAAAGGAAAAGGGAGGGCAGAGGGGGGTCCCTGCTCCTCTAAAAATATCAGGCCGGTGAGCCCGCCGTGCTTTCTCTACCCCCCTGTGCTCGAGCAGGAACAGACGTCTTACCCTTGTGACCCAGCACCATTCAGCAGTCTAAGCACTGGCAACAAAAGCCAGATAAATGCGGCCCAGTTAGATTTAGAGCAGATTAGGGAGCAGGTTCCTGCTCTTTGGAACGTACTATTCTTCGTTAGCCGTGAGGAGTAGAAGGCGGGACAGAGGAATTCTGGGATTGTTGATGGATGCTTGGGCTTTGTGCGTGGCTCAAGGTGTCTGCTTTGATGTACTTCTATTGTGACCACTGCAGACAAGCAGACAATATTAGATATGACAGCAGGGATTACCATGTAGTGACTGGTTAAAAAGTAACTCACATTGGACAGAACACATGTTGGGTTATTAAATAAACCAATGCTGGGTTGTTTCAATGCAATGCTAAAACAATGTGTGAGTAAAGGGCTCGTTATAGTTGTGCGTACGTCCTACGGCGTAGCCGCGATGGTGTAGGTTATGCGTCGGTTATCATTTATACTTTTGCGTCGTCGTCTGCGTCGAAATGCAAACACACATGCAGACCACTGGTAGGTAGTATCCACGCGTGTTACCACAGTAGCAGCGCGACCGTCAATGAAGAATCAGCTTGGCAAGTTTACCCACAAACTGACTCCTCCAGTTGGTCTATCTTTGTTCTCACCGTCGCAAACGGAAATACCTATGATGCAGTTTTTTTACCTGACGGGAGGGGTTCTAGTGGAGCAAACGCATCACTTGCGGTCCGCGTAGAACTGACGCGCTGTAAAAAATTTGGCGAGGTGCACGTCAGGCTACACAGATCTACGCAGAGGCTACGAATAACCTATGGCATAGACCTTACGCATAACTATAATTTAGACTTTAAAAACAACCCAGCATACGTTTATTTATAGCCCAACATGTGAATTTAGACTGTAGCAGCCATAAATATTTTTTACTAGCCATGGAAAAGTAATTGCATTTTTATTGAATAAAGTAAGAAATGAAAATATCAATATTTATTTACATGTTTGTTTGTTTTACATTATTGCTTTACAAACAAATTAAATATTTTACTTGATAAAATAATGTATTTTTCATTTTTAATTATATTATATATTATTATATTATATTAGGCTATATTAATTATTATATTATATTATATTATATTATATTATATTATATTATATTATATTATATTAATTGCCCATGTATTAGGTTGCTTTTGCCACCTGGTAGTAACTGTTTAATTTTCTCACTAAATGCATTGTTTTTTTTCATATTTGCTATATTGAATATTAATGCTGTATATGGGAGTTTATACACCTGCACACGTGTTGACAGGAAATATAACCGGATTGTTTTTTTAGAAGGCAACACATCTGCTACTAAAGATGCTTGAGTGAATAACAATATTTTAACTGTTAAGCCATAAAAAGTTGGCATGAAATCGAAGCAACCATTGCTGTGCTCATTGTGGCGTGTTACTGTAGCCCAGTTGTAGAGAATTGTGCTCGAGGTCAAGGGTTCCATGTCAGGAGCACACGCACATTGATAAAAAATGTATAGCTTGAAAGTACTGTAAGTGACTTTGGAAAATGCATAGAAATGTAAAAATCTAAATGTAATGTTTCTTGCTGATATCTGATAAATTGATACAAGCAAAATGGAAACAGTTTACTTCTTAATGCATATTCATAAAATAATTATTTAGTGCAACTTTCCTTTTCGGTTGATGTCATCTGCGTACACTGTGCTTTGTTGCACTTAATTTTTTAAAGGGGACATATCAGGAAAATCTGACTTTTTTCATGTTTAACAGTCCTTCTAGAAAAACCTAAGACGTATTTTCAAAACGTTTTGTCGTATTTTTTTGATCGTTGCGTGCAAAAATTCTGTTTTCTTAAATAATGTGATGGAATATGCGGGATATTTATGCAATTTTAAGCTATGAAATTGCCGGAGCTTGCAAAAAATGCGTGAACGCAAAAATGTGGGAACTTGCAAAAACTGTTTGCAGATTTTGCAGCTTTTCAATGATGTTTATGTCACATAATCACGTCACGTCATCACTTTCCAATGGCAACAGGGGACATGGCTACGCTTGTGTGAAGTAAATGCAACATTTTTCAACTTTCTGCTAAGATATGTGATTTTTGATACGAAAATGCGGGGATTATAAAATCATGCAAGCCCCGATTATTTTGTGCACAGAAATCTGCAATTTATGCTGCAAAAGTGTGATGTATTTGAAAAAATGGGGTCCCCACATAAATATGCGGACTTTGGCTGATTATGCATTGAATCATGCGATCACATAATCCCGTTTTTCTGGAGGGACTGGTTGAAGTGCTAAAATGGGTCCCCAGTGCTTGTATCAATATAGAAAATGTGAACACCATGGTAAACCATTCTCTGCAAGCATGAAAAAATAGGTCATTGAAATATGGCTCCCCTTGTGATGTCAGAAGGGGACAATACCGCCCCTTAATCTACACAATTCCAATCATGCAACTACTATTTAAAGCAGAGATCAGTTCATTTGCATTTAACAGGACACCCAAGAAATGGCACATTTTTGCTCACACCTACAAAGTGGCAATTTTAACATGATATAATAAATTATCTAAATTGTATTTTGAGCTAGAACTTCACATATGCACTCTGGGGACACTAAAGATTTATTTAACATCTTTAAAAAGATTGTGAAATGTCCCCTTTAAGTTTAATCAACTTGAATTAATTTTAACTTTCTTGACAGTGAGTTGCTATAAATAATAAAATAAGTTGAATTAACAAATGTATTTTTAAATTTACTTTTATAATTTATTGCAACTTCTCATTAGTCAATAAAATTGATATTAGCTGTAATTTCAAATTGATTAAACTTAAAAATTGAAGTGCAACAGGGATTTTTTTACAGTGTAGGCTGCACAGCAGGGAAAAGGATGTCAATCAATAGCCAAGTAGCTACCTTTAGGAATTGTTTTAAGCTACTGGTATACGTCATGTGACCTTCCTGTAATCATTTTAGTGGTTATTACAGTAAATGATATGCAGGTGTCAGGTAAATACAATTGCACGTCACATTATATTTTTCAATGGCTTTGCTTTTTAAAAGTGATTTGAACTATTTTTCACTCTTAAGTTTGAGGCTTTATTATTCATGGTTGACTTGGTTAAAACAGAGGAAGTAGATTTAGTTTGAAATGGATCATTTACCCTCTACTGAATGCTAGGAATGCACCCTTTGAACTGGCCGGGACATCACATTGACACTTCTTCCTTTCATTCATTCGATTCTCCAGCCTTCTCTCTGTCAGAGAGCCTGATGTTGTCAAGCGGCCAAGTCTCCCTCATATCCATTTTGCATGCTTATTATTGGTTATGAATATTCACGGCATTCTGCAATTTCAACGAGAAAACTGTTGTTGTTTTAAATGCATTGCATGGATAACAGTTTGATATTGACTTACTGTAGATATACTGTACTGTACAGAGGCTTAGTGTAAATGTCTGTAGCATAGACAGACTGGCAGCTTCAGATTAGGCATGGTGACAGTTTGAGTGTCCCGTTCTGGACTGGATGATGTCTGGTGCCGTTGAACCCCATGACTTCAGAGTGAAGCGTCTCTTGGGAGAGACAGTATTACAAGAAGCTCACTTTGTACGACAAAATTTATTATCACCTGCTAAGTAAAGTGTCAGTCAAAACAGCATTTGTAAGGGCTTGTAAGAAAGCGCATTAGTAGACCATTTTCTAAGCTGCTTTCAAATATATTATATTATATTATATTATATTATACTATATTAATATTCAGTAATTTGTAATTAAATCAACAATCAAAATGTATTTTGTTATGAAATAATTTGTTAAATTTGTTAAAGGATTAAATAATGAAAAGTACAAAATTTCCATTCTAGCATTCTTCTATGAGGTATGAATATACTAAATGCCAGGGCTACATGTCCACCATCCATCACATTATGTTCACCCATTTTGCTTCATTTCTGTTCCCCTGCTGCTTACTGTAAGATATAAAGACCAAGTCAATACTTAGATATGCTTTATTGTCACTAATGTCCAACAGTTCTGTTATAATGGGTCAATGAGGGTTATTTTATCGTCTTTTTGGAGAATTAAAGTAATGTTTCATATGCTGAATTACCATATATTAATACTTCTTGTGCAGAAGGCACAGCTATCCAAAAGACTTGTTGTATTGTTTGATACAACTTTTTCGTAAATGTCATAAAGTAATGGAATATTTTCCAGGGTACAATTAGCAAAGAGCGATTATTGAAAAGATTCGCTGGACTTTGGCCCACCCCGGGCCTTCAGCAAGATAAAGAGCTTGGCTTATTTTTGGATAGCATCTGAAGGAGCACTTGTTGCCTCTCCATCCTACGCAGTGCACTGGACGCTGATCCTTCATTATTCTCATGCTCTTTTCCAGCTGCTGCCACAACATTCCTATACCCCCATTCTGTAACTGTATCTCTTAAAAAGCTCTATGGGAAGTGCTGTGTTCATTAAGTAACACTGAGGATGATGTTCCCCCTCTGTTGGTGTGTAATGAGCTCGGATCAGTTTTAAGACTTTTTTGCACTATTCATGACACACTGATGGTGCATTTAGTTGTATATTTAGCACCCGGTTTGCAAATATAATTATGTAGATAAGATATACCAGTGGTCTCCAACATAGTGCCGGTGGGCACCAGGTTGCCTGCAAGGACTCTGTGAGTTGCCCGCCAAAGCACATTCTATTAATAGCCTCTATATATATATATATATATAAACATACAATATATCAAATGAAAAAACAGACATTCTGCTTTAAAAAAAAAAAGTTTAATCCTACCTTAATTTGTTCTCTTTTTATCACCTCTCAAATATGGGTAAGTTTCTTCAAAAATTCCAAATTTTATAATTCCATTTTTGTGGAGGACTTTTGTTAGAGATCAGATTCAGAGCAATCCTCAAAACATACACAGAGTTTGAACTGTTTGGGGGTACTTCCGGGTTTTATGAGTTGGGTAAAAGCACCACCTGGTGGATAATAGTGGAAATACCGATTGCCGGAAAAACACGTCATTGGCAGAGAAGCGTTTTCTCTTAATTGACGAGTTAACTCGTCAATGGTGGGGAAAGAGTTAAACACAAACATATTTCATTTTAAAATGCTGTTATGTTATCATCTTATATGGTGGTCACAACCATCCAATATTGAATGCACATCCGTCCATTCATCATTAAACTAACTGAGTCATATACATCTGGGATGGCATGAGAGTGAATAAATTGAGAATTTCATATTTTGGTAAACTATTCCTATAGTGCAATCTAGGGCTGGGCGATACAGCTTTAATGTATATCATCCATATTAGATGTTGTTATATAATTCGATAGCGATAACTATTGATACATTTTTAGAAAAAAGTAGAAAAAAACGTTTTAATTTAACCACTGTATGTTTTATTTACACACTTTATTAAGGCAAACAATAAACAATTTTAGTTTAGCAGTACAAAATAATTTATATCTTACATAAAGATTAAATTGGTGTTAAATAAACTCTATAGTGTAAAATACAGTGCAATGTATATGTAGAACAATTGAATGTTTCATAACAAGGCATCCCTGTAGAGTACCTCTCCATCGTGGACTACTTGTGGGTTGTTTGTTGTGTTGTGGTAGATGCATACAGGACGGCATGCACTTTATTTGAGGGGGTATACTAGGGACGTTCGCACACGGGCACAATTCGCATGACGTCATTTTCCTCATCAGGAGGGTTCACTGTCGTCCGTGTGCGGCCCAAAATTTGTCGAAACCGAACCCCACGGCAACACTTGTTATTGGCTGTGAGCTCTTTTATCAGGGCATATAATAGGTTATTTAGTATCTTGAAAATGCGATGTAATGTAGTCCAATGCAGTTTTAGCAACGCATTAACAGGCGTTATATCGAACATTTTTCCATCATTATTGACAAAGGTGTATTGACGGTACATATTGATATAGTTTTATCGCCCAGCCCTAGTGCAATCTACATTTGAGTTTAATTTACACACAATGTTTGTGCTAAAATGTGACATTTTAATCCATTTAGCACCTTATCAACTGGACTGCACTGATTAGTGATGCTGGTTTTGCGCTGAAATGCCTTGCGCAGCTGTTTAGCGGGTTTGCCCCTCGGAGAAGCTTAAACCGCCTGTGCTAATATTTAGTTGAATTCCGTACTTCAAACGAAACCTCACGCTTAAGCTATAAACAACTCTTGACAACTTCCTGTCATATCATGTATCAAAAGCTCCAGTCGACTTGGGGTGAGCTTGTGGCTAAGGAAGCGAATGCTAAACACGGTCTTTATCCAAAATAACCGGGAGAGGTTAAGAGGCCATGTGCGCTGCAGACTGCGGCGAACTGTCATTATCTGCAGCTTGTTATACGCATGGGCCACTTACGACACCCCGCAGGGCTCTGGTGCGCACCGCCACAGCAAAAATTTGGGATGAGTCACAAACACGGGGGCAAGCTGAGCTTCTACGAGAAACACCAGTGGGGATGGCATAACAGGCGTTGCAGTAATACAAGAGGATGGAAAAGGAGTCCACATCATAGGGGGATGCTGTTGTGACTCACTCAATTTGGAAGCATAATGTTTATCATGTGAACCGAGTCCTCTGGGATTTTAAGCTGCTTTTGTTAAGGATCTACTGTAGCTGTCTGTCTGTCCATCCCCCTTTCTTCTTGTCTGTACTTCTAGACTGTTCCTTTTAGTAACAAAGTTTAAAAAAGGTTGTACATTGATATAATGGAACAGCTCTTTAAAGGGATAGTTCACCCAAAAATATATATTTTTAATATTTCTCATTCCCATATTGGTGCAAACCTATCTGACTTTCCGGAAAAGAAGATAAGACATTCTGAAGGACACTGACCAGCAGGTCAGCATCAGTATGTCACTTTCACAAGATCGGACAGCATCTCGATGGCTTCATCTGTAAAAGCAAGATGATCTTTTCGATGGCCCCCTCTGTACACAACGCTTGATGGGTCTCTAGGGGCTTGGCGCTTTTTAAGCCGAGGAGGAAATGAGTTTTTCCATGGTCCTACATGTAGGAACCATTATCACCACCATTGCCAGAAACTGTAGTGGGGAAAAATGGCTTGGCGTGAGATCTGTCACCAGAACCTCGAAGTACAGTATATGACACAGAAGTATTCAGTCGATCCTCAAACTGTGAGACATGAATAAGGGGGATATACATTTGTGAGTGGAGTTTAACCTCTAATGTACCTTAAAGGTGCTCTAAGCGAATTCACGCGTTTTAGACCATAAACATTTTTTGTTACATACAGCAAACATCTCCTCACTATCTGCTTGCTGCCTGTCCGCTGATCAAACTGTAAAAAAAGCGATCTCTGTAGACAGCCCAGGCTCCACTAAGTGCAATAAAGACACAGTGGCCAAACCTACCACCACGAAACATAACAAAGTGTTTCAGCCAATAAACGACAAGAAGGATTATTTTGGGGGGGTGGGCGTGTTCATGAAAGCACGGAAGGGAGGGGGAGGAGTTAGCTACACTCCGTTTGTTTGAAAACAGTTCAAACATCAACATAAAGTGACGTCACACAGATTCTCTTAGAGCGCCTATAAAGCATTGCTTTTGCTTAATTCATTAAAATGGCTTTGCTTAAATGGTTAAAAAAAGTGATATTAAATAATGGCTACACATTTTATTCTGACCTCTTATAATGCGTTCACACCAGCCGCGGTAGAGGCGGCAAAAACGCTAATTGCGCGTAGTTGGACGCTTGAACATTTTGAGTTTACTCGCTTCATTCGCGCGTGAAAGCCGTGTGTGAAATTCTAGTCATTTGAGATATTTACACGGAAATTCGCGTCATGGAAGGGGCTTCTGCGACTCCGCTCGCTTCCTGTAATCATGTCACTAATACAGCAAGGTCCTGATTGGTAAATGCAGTGCGGAAATCTGCCGAAGTTCAGGTTTTTCAATGCTCTTTCTTGCGAAATGCGCAATCCGCGCAACGCCTTCCGCGTCATTCGCGCCGCAGGATGCCTAATCGCTTCTTTGCATTGACCTAACAAGTAAATCACCAGTGCTTGCCGCCTCTTCCGCGTCTGCTGTGAATGCCCAGTTATACTTAACCCTGCATTATATATAAAAGTACCTGTGGTACCAGGCAGTGTCCCGCCATAAAAAAATTTGTCCTGGACCACATACATTTTTAGGGATTACCCTGATCCATTAGGAGAGAACTGTATCGCATATTTAAGAAAACATTTTGCCACATTTAACTACTGTAGGTTGTAAGTTCAAGGTTTTCATATGAAACTGTTAAAACATCAACATTGTGCCATTTCCCCTGATATTTGGCACTGTTATCAAGTGTGAGCTGCAAAAGCATTTCTCTCCTTTATTGACCTTAATGGACTTTTGGTAGATTATTAATGTAATACAGATGTTTTTACAGTGCATGGGCATTAGTGGCACAAAATGTAACGAACCCTGAATAGTACTTTATAGAAGATCCAGGAGAACATTGTGGAAACATGTTCATCAATCCAGAGGAAGTGTGTGCACAATAACAAGGGAGCACTAGGCAGGATGCAAATATTGGGTGTCTTAGGACAAATATATCACTAACGCAAAGGCCACAAGAGGAACAATGGTACACGCGTGGTCACGCCTGGATGACACCGGTCAATTGTTTCATTCCAGGCGAGAATTACCTGATTTCCAAAGGAAAGGGATCCTCTCCGGAGGTTTGGGAAAGTGATTTTGTTGTTTTGCCAAGTGCCACGATCACCACCCAGGTCACTCCGGAGTCAACGGCACAGGTGACACGGGGGATTCCAGCGGCATCAAGCGGCTTTCTTATCAGATAGATTTACGACACGAAACAAACGGGCGGTATTGTGAATGCCTAAGAAAAAAGCTTTATGTCAGAAATAGCTATTCAGGAAAGGGGAATAACACTTTCCTCTGACCTGATTTGGATTAAAACTACATGGTAAGGACAGTTATTGTTTTGTTGCTAATGTATAACTCTTTTACACATTAGTAAAAAATACTTTTTTTTCAACCAAACAAATTAACCCAGTGGAAAATTATTTAGGTGCACAAGCTTAAAAGATTTGAGGATTAACATTGTCTTTTTTACTTTGTCTCTAATAATTGCTTGAGAGAAATACAAAGAAAGAAATTACATGATTGTTTAAATACATTAAGAGCTATAAATAGATTTTATATCTAAGATTTTGAATAAGTTTAAGTTTACTCCGAGACATAATGGAGACATTTGTGAGATTTCTGGATAATTTTCATGATGTGATGCAGAAGACTTCAAATGTTTCTATGTGCTTTCATTACTTCGAAAGAATTGCGATAACAGATAGATCTCATCTGTGATTTTTCTATCTTATGAGAAGGTGCAAATGTGGTATTTCTGTACTGAAAGGGAAATTTTACTGTAAGGGAACTTCCCAAATGAAAGCCTAATCACAAATTGGATATCTTAATTGTTTCTCATAGACAGCAATGTCTCCTTACTTTACGTTTTTCCTAAGTAGTATGAGATAACATTGATACTTGGATGAAACATAAGTGTGCACTCTGTTAAGTTTTATGAAAACAACTTCTTGCCATTAAAATGTTCCTCTGGTTTGCACTACATTAATAGTTTAACGTCGTCTGTCTACAGTCCAAAGCGATATTTACCTACTGTACACCTGTAAAGTCCTGTGGCAGAACTTGGCAAAGTCTTGTCACCGTTTTCATAGTATGTTGCACCAAACAAACATAACCACTGCCAGAACAAGCACGCAAGTTAATGGCTTGGAACATGCGCTTATCCTTGCCATCAGCTCAACAAAACCCATAATTATCTTCAAAATAAACTCAATCCCTTGATTGTTAGACAAATAATGCATTAAATAGTTCCAGATAAACTTTTCACTGTTGCGCCGTTGGCTACCCCAGAAGCCTTAAATTCAGGGGCACTGTTTAAAAGTAGACTTCCTAAGTTCCTTCCAGCCAAACTTAATTTAAGTAACAGCAGATTAAATTTGTAACATGATATTTGCTTCTCTTTAAGAATAAGAAAAATGAAATCGGTTTTGTTTTCGCATGACTCGGCATTGTCTGACCCATGAGATTAACTTTATATAGGCCTAGACATTATTTTTGGCATTTTCCTCACAATTCACCTCCTCCTCCCATGCGGGCTGGAATTCCTCCAAGAAGGCCGGAAAAGCCTGGCACTCGCTTGCAGCCTGCAGCCAGGCCTGGGCAGCTGGGATCTGGGGAGTTCCCCGCAGTTCTGGAGCTCTCTGGCACCGCTCGTACCCCATACCCAACGTCCCGCCTGTTCCCGCTCCACCTTCTTCTGCCTTTAACTCGCAGCCAGCTCCACAACACAATACAGAGGAGCTCTGTGCTTCAGTACACCCACACCGTGTCGCTGCCATGCACACACACAGAGTGTGTAAATGCGAATCAAATGCAGAGAACTGGTGGAAAAGTGCATCAAGCGGCCCTCAGTTGCCCGAATTGGCTCTGTGTGGTGCTTGACACAGGCTCTCTCGCATAAGCAGCCTATTATTCATTGTTAGTGGCAAGACTCTTCAACACACTTCAAGGCCTGTAGAAAAATGGTACTGTATTGGGTATCATCACTGTGGATAGATACGACATCTGAATTTGCCACTATGGATCTTGTTTATGTTTGTTCAGCTGGAATCCATAGCTTTCATTTCTTACCCAGGAGTGTCACGGGCACCTGCAAGGAGCCACTAGAGTTCTGGCTATACAGGTAGCAAATCAAATGCTGGTGTTGTTGACCCCTCCCACCTGCTGCAAGGAAGCCCGCTGCCCCCCTCCCAGTGGGGGTCTGTGAACGAAAATGTTGTAAAAGAGGAATTCCTTCTTAATGGTCCATGAAGGCTGTGATTCACCACTTATTTTTGTTTGAACCCTGGCGAATCTTCCGTATTACCTCAGCATTGTAGCCCTATCCATCATACCCTGGGGTTTATTTTCACGTAGCGCTCTCAACTCCCACTACAGTAGGGTAATCAGTGACCCTGAAAGCCTTTTCAGCCGGACGCTTGTCGCCCATAATGGAGAAAAACAACGACACCCGGCTGCTTCTGAAGGGCCGCTGGCGTTGGGGAGGTCAGTACCCCCTCTATGAATGACTCCAGAGTAAACAGCTTGATCGGGAGGGACTTGCTCACTTGGACTGTGTTCCTTTAAATAATTGCATTCATTGTTCTTTAGACACTGTCAGTTATGGTCACAAGCTGTTTGATAGGCTCCCGTTTGTCTGCCACCTCCGAAGCTACCAATGGTTGTGTTGCTCTCCCATGGGTACTTGCTTATGCCAGAGCGGAGATGCCAGTTTGGTGACCCTGATGCCCTGAAACTGACGTGCCTGATTTAGTGACAGGCCGTCTGTGCTGAGCAGAGTTAAATACATAAAACAGAACGGATGTCTTGATGATGAAGGTGCTGAAGTTTATCACGGTGTGACTGCGAGAACAGGTCTGGTGCTTTTTGTGACATGCTGGCCAAGATCTGGCCACTTAAAAAGCTGTTCGACTGGCATAAAGCAACCATTCACAATTCTTGTCTTTCAACATTAACTTGCACAGGGACAGCATGTGAAAATTAACCATTGACATACATTAATTCTATTTAAATGTATTTGCATTGTAGCAAAGCTGCTTCATGGTTGTAATGTGTACAATGTGTGCAGCTCTTTAAATTTTTTAACAACTCTTTCCATTACTGTACTTTACACTGTGCCGACGAGAGCGTCAAAAAAAGCTCTGGCTTCCCTGCCAACGACGTTATATAAAAAGTGTAGTGGACGCTCTGATGCTCAAATGCATTCTCTGGAATCCTCTCAAGCGGAGGTTTCTGCCTTCTGATTGGTTGCCACCGAACATTTTCGCCTGCCGAACCGTGTCATAGCTCATTACCATAAAGTTGAGCTGATTTCAACTCTCCTTGATGTGCTGCATCGCTGCTCGCCGCCGGCTCTTACTTTGACACTCTCGCAGGTGGCGTTGTGAACACACAGTTACACATCAACACGTGTTGTGTACGAAATTAAAGATTTGGGATGAAACTTGTCCATATATTCTCTGAATTGACAGCACACCCTTAGCTTCAGCAATCCTGTCCCATCTCACCAAGATAAACTATTGGGATGGTTTCAAAGTTAAGCCCAAAAGAATCAAAAAGGCATTACTAGAGATCTCGCTTTCTGGCATCAGCACGTGGAATTATTTTTATACTCTTTCACTGTACTTTTTCTTTATTGAACGAGAGACTCCTGCAGGGCTCAGTGTGTGGCCCCTCGCACGGGGCTAATACAGTGTCACTAATATGGAATGTAGTTCTGTACTTTTCAAGAAGAGGAAGTGTTCACACTCGTTCAGGTTTTCATCTCCTCCATCTCTAATACTATCCAGAAACGTCTTTATGCATTATGGCTGCAGGATCCGTTTGCTGCCAAACAAGCGTGGGAACTGACCCGGCCCATCCAGAGCAGCCCCGTCCGAAGCCTGTAATGATGGAACCTCAATGACATCACACGTTTCGAAGCAGGGCTCTGGTAACAGCGCTGTACGCCTGATCCAAATACCAGTGGCTAAACGGAACACACACGCCGAGCTGAGCAATGGAAGTCATATGCTCTGTGTTTTCTTTCTTCCTTTATTTTCCTCCCAACTCGGAGCGTAAGCGGCTGTCGGGATTTAGAAGGAGAACGACCGCGGGGCCTCCGCGAGGGTCGGCCTTAACTGTAAATGTCAGAAAGTGAACGCGGGCCTTCGAAACAAAGTGGAATCTGATATAATTTCCCCCAGGCTGGCGCGTTTGATCTTCGTGTACTTCAGCGTGCCCGTCAGAGCCGTGGAGGGGCACTGGTGCAGCTTATAGTCTGCAGCGTTGAAGTTTATATTCTGACGTTATGTGCGCTGAAAAGTATTTTCATGTGTGCGAGGACTTTTTTTAAATTGTGGGATTGATTGTTGTTTTGGTTAGGCATGGCCTAGCAGTCTGCAACGTATCTAAGTAATATCATCTATAGAAATGTATACAATTTTCAATTCTATAGCAAGCAGAAGATATGAATTAAAATAAAAATAGCCTCCTGATGTATTTTACAGTAGTTGCCCTTTGTTTTGAGTTTGGTTTTGGAAAGTTGTACAGTAGCTCCGGCATCTGTCCTTTAATGGTGGCAGTCATGCTAGCTTTCTTCCTTTTAAAGTGCTTTTGAAGTCGTTTAGCTCTGTAATCGTTGGTGACCACCGCTCCTATAGTTAGCACACCAGGACATGTGTGAATTTAACTGCAGCCCAAAGTGCACAGTGTTTTCAATCCTGGGCCCATCAGGGACGATATGAAACAATTTCACGTTTATAACACTTTACATATGACATCCCTATACTCCATTATCTGGTACAGGAAATTCCCCAAGCGTATGATAATTACAATAATTTGGAGCTTATGGGTCTTGTTGTCTTCCCATGCTGGTTTATCTCCTGGTGGAAGAGAGGCTTCGGTGAGGCCAGAGTGCTGATCTGTTTGTGGCGGATGCATTTTAAGTACGTTCAAATTACAGGTCTATAGGAAAAAGGATGAGCTAAAAACATGCTCAGTGCTTATAGTAACCAATATAGTAACGTGTAATATATTTACAATGTTTTTGATGCACATGTTGAACCTGACTCACTAGTTGTTTTGGAAGCTTTCAATTATTGTGATTATTGTATGTTTAAAGGGATAGTTCTCATGTTGTTTTAAACCTGTATGAGTTTCTTTATTATGTTGAACACAAAAGAAAATATTTTGAAAAATTATCAGATGGTAAATACACACTTGACGGTACCCATTTACTCCCATAGTAGGAAAAACTAATAATATGAAAGTTAATGGTTACTATAAACTGTGTGCTTACCATTAGTTATGAAAATATCTTCTTTTGTGTTCAACATAATAAAGAAACTCATACATTACTAAACTCATGAGGGTTAGTAAATGATGACTTTTTGGGGTAAACTATCTCTTTGACTCCAATAATCTCAAATTTCAATGTTTTGTTGGCTATTTTGTAAGATATTTGTAACAGCAATTTGACTAAAATGAGTAAAAGTTGATGTATTTGTTTTAAAGAATGTCAAAAAAGACAAATAATCGTGTCATTTTGAAGCAATGCAGTAGGACAGCTGAGCAAAACGTGCAAGGATGTAGTGCAGGACGGTCGCTGTTTTACATTAAGGAAGACATCTTAAAACAAATTTCGCTGCAGCTTATTAACAGTTTTCCAGTGCCAAGAAAAATTTGCTGTTTCTGTTCGTAAAGTGACACAGGCAGCCGAATGACCGGTCCATGCCAGAGCAGACCACCTTTGAAACCCCCCTCCATGAGTCACATACCTCTGTATCACATTACATCCATCTAGACCAATACAGCCTGTGATGAACGTGATTTACTGTTTGGGGGAAATGTCCGTCTTTCAATTGATGTATGCATGTATACCTGTGCTTGGGTGCATGCCATGCTTCTTTGGTAAAAACAAGTCATTTTAACGCAGGGTACAAAACAAGAAGCCAAATACAGAAACCTCAAAACCAAATGCATGTAAATTGTAGAAGGAAGTCCTGGAAGAATCTCTTGTTTTTATTTGCCTTAAAACATGCATTTTCTCAAATGCATTTAGCAAAGATGGTAATGTACTGTATGCTAAACATATACACCAGTTGTAGAACCTGTATGCTTAAGTGCACCTAATGAAATCAAAACCAATATTGTTTTGTGTATTTAGTACAATACAATGTGTTTGCGTGGTTTATGGTTAAAAAAACACATTATTTTCCACACACCGTACATTTTTGTAGCTCCAGATTTCACTCTCTTCCTGAAATGCATGGATTTGAAAAGCTCTCTGTACCTGATTGGAGAGCTAATCTCTACGTTGTGATTGGCCTGAATACCTCTGACGTCAGCTGGAATGTGACGCTCCTTACCATGTTTGAAAGATTCGCGCACAATGCAATGCTAACAGGAGTTACCTTACAAGCTGTAAGTCTGAAGCAGGAGGAATTTTTATAATGTCGGTCTTTACTTTTATTTAATCAGGAAAATCTCTCTGAGATTCAAAATCTCTTTCACAGGAGACTACGTCACTGCGTTACTACGTCACCAATTCCAGGAAGTAAACTGTTGCCTACAATCTGTTTGTTTGTTGTAGTCCAAGAAAAGAGATGGGTATGTACCTTGCATATCATTAATATTTACTAATACACACTTACACACCAAAGGAAATGAAGTGAATCGGACCATTGGTGCTCTTTAAGTCAAGATCTTTTTTCCAAGTCTCAATAATCCAACATACAACACTTTCAGCCAATCATTGCTGTTTTACTACTAAAATAAAGACCCCCAAATGGGGTTTTTGTTTTTAGGATTATGTTGTGGATCATACACCAGGCCAATCGGTTATAGTTGCCCTGCTGGAATGCCTTCAGAAGCCACCATTTATTTTCCTTGCTAGTTACTAATTGACCGGGCCCTGCAGCCGGTGTTGATGGGGATGCATGGCAGTCATATGTGACTGTGGCAGTCGATCGCTCTTAGATGTGGGCTTCATTTGCTACCATTTAGTGCGCGGCCAATGCGCGCTAGGCACACGCTGGGTGCGCGGCTTGAACAAATAACGCCTGACAGAATGATCGCTTTCCCACTATCTTCATTTAAAATGCGGTACCCTTTGTATTGATGACAGAGATGAATACAGAGATGAGGTTTGTTCTCATTCTGAAACTGATATATGATTATCGTGCGTTTCAGGAGACTGGTAATTCTTAGCGCACGCCACAAAGAAGCACATCCCACAATGCAATTCAGATGCTCAGATGAAACGTACAGCGTGGATTTAGCCGTTCGTGAACCGCATATAACCTCACAATGATGTACGATAGTCCTTAAAGCGAGTATTCTAGAGTCGAGGAAACGTTAATTAGACCGGCAGAGGAAAAAGTTCACATGAAGGATTCAAGTTCCCAACTTCTCCTCCAAACGGTTGTTTATTTTGTTTCCAAGTAGTTTCATTGGCAAAAATTATGTCAGGCAACTGATATTTCAGTCCGGCGTATTTGCCAAAGGAGACAGACTTTAGATTGATTGCTTTAGCATTATGTAACCGGGAACAATGAAAGAGACGGCGACATGGTGAGGGCTCGTGTGTTTTTTTCTTGCGGAAAACCTTTGTCCTTCTGAAGGTGTGCCAGACATTCAGCTGAGCGTGTGGAAAGAGTTAAAGAGCCAAGAGTTATAACAGAACTCGCAGAAGATGCACTTTGCCCTAGATGTTTGTGTGAACAGCAGTCACCCACTTGGAATCGGTCTGATGTTTTATTAAGGGTTTGTGTGTCTTGGTGAGGACCCAGGTGAGCTCAGGTGTTACCGACCAAGGTCTTCTGATAACTCGTATGTTTGTTAACTCTGGGTTTGCATAAGCAGCCATCATAAAAATTCCTTATTGTGATCCTAATTGTTTTTAAAGAGACAATGCTGTAGCCTTTTTGCTTGGTACTACCATAATAGTGTCTCATTTAGTAATAATAGCGTATAAATTATAGCCAAGTTGAAAAATTATGTGTGCAAAATTTCACATTTTAATTTTCTTAAACTTACCAGTGTTCAAAAAGCAGTAAATCAATATTTTTGTGTTTTTGTATGTGGTTTGAGTTGAATAAAATTCAAGTTTAATTCACATTTTTCAAGCTCTTGTCTTCATAACCCACCTTGGCAGAGTTTACTTATTGACATTAATAGTTACAATTCTCTTTATCCGTCCCACCCAAGGACAGCTCGGCCAAGCAGATGTTATGAATCTGAAAGCCGTAGCCGTGCCAGTCGTGTGCCAACCTCTCTGGCCATGCCACCAAAATGGCCATTTGGGATGCGCCTGGCACCAATGGCCGTTTTTATTCAAATTCTCATTAAATAATATTTTTTTAACTACATCTCTCCCCGTCATGTCCCTCCTGTTACCCGGGCGCATGCAAATGGGGCCGAAGTTATGTGCTAGTTATCTCCTCGCTGGAGACGTGCCATTGTTGCTTCATATAGCTCAGCTCTAAAGCAGCGGCCATTGATAAGGCTAATGTCTCTGATAGCCGCTGCGCTTTCAAGTCCCCCGCACAAAACAGCCGGCATCCTTTCATGTTGTTTTCCCAAGCCAAGGACAGACAGGCCTCCCTGCGGGACTAAACTGGTTAATCAGTAATTGCTAACTTGTTTGAGTGCTGCGTTTCCTTCAGATGGGCTGAACTTTCTGCATTATCTTCTAATTTCTCTTGCATTCATGTTTCCTTATCCCCTTCCTTTTGTTTCCCTATCCTATATAGGGTTGCAGAGTTCTCTTTCCTTTTTTGTTTTGCCACCTGCCCCGTCGTCTCTCATCCCCTCTGTCATCTTATTTCTTCTTCCATGTCTCCCCGTTTTCCTCTCTCTCTTGTCCATGTCTACTGTCCAGCAATATAACAACTGTTGGTCTGTGAAGATGAAGGCCAGCAGGACGCAGCGCGGACATCACACAGCCGACACATGGCGCTAAATTAAAACATTAGTACCACTTTATGACTTTATTTAACGTACGCCAAAGAAAACTGATTAGACGTCTGCTTCACAACAAAAGAAGTATCATCCTCGCGGTCTGGATCGCTCCTTTGGATCTGAGGTTTTATCCGTTTCAGAAATGGACCAGTTGAACCCTGCAGCGTCAAAGCTGTGTGCCGCGCCATTAAATCACTCCTCAGATCGGCTAGCTCATTTTCTTGATGATAGTCCAGGGCATGATTTATCTTGTTGCAGGGTGGAGAACCAAGTAACAGACAACATCTGCATCAGAATCCCACCCACAGTTATGGTCATATTGTCATATGGTCCATGCAGACTGAAGTATAACACCCATCTAACACACTTTGATTTTACTGCGGTCAAGAATTATTTTTCCAACATTTATAGTTTTAATTGGGTTATGTTAGGTTTTCTTTGAGTGTCGGCAATCTGGCAAAAATATGGATGTGTAAAAATATGGCTTGTTTGATGTGAAGGTATAAAGAAATCATGCATTTTTAGCACACACGTTTACTCAAAGCGACATACTGTAGAGTGCCATTAAAGTATACACTTTATCAATCTGTGTGTTTATTGAGATTCGAGACCTTTGTAATGCTAATGCAATGCTATACCAATCGAGCTACACGAACTGGTCAAATTTACACTACTACAATATCAGAAAAAAATGGTTAAAGCTGTCACACGGGCAGTACCCTTTAAAAAGGTCCTATAATATGCAATATTAGGTATAGATACTGTATGCATTTGTACCTTTGAGGTACCTATTTAGGTGCAAAGGTGCACTTTTTGAAAGGGTCTCCCCCATATACCATCTCTAGTGACTATATATCATATGTAATTGTGTAAATGATGCGAGGCTTTTTGTAGCAGTGTGCGTTTGTGTTAAAAGAAATGCTTGCCAATGCTTAGTAGTACACATTCAGCTGTCGTGTTCAAATTAATGTGATCCATGCACACATCAATCATACAAAGTAAAGTTGTCTGTCCTTATATTCTGTGTTACTATAAATTAAAGAGAAATATAATTCTGTTAACAAATGTGAAAATTTGTGTCAATAGTGTGAACCGGGCTGTCCAGGTCAGAATATTCCACACCTGTTCCTATGCAATACTGCCATCTCAGTCTTTTTGTCTTTCATTCGTCTCTCTGCCTGTTTCTATTTGTAACTTTCTGTTTGGAAGTGAAAACATTGACCCATATGCAGAACCCACCTCTTTTGGGAGCGAAGGTCATGGAAGAGCTAGGGAGGCTGTAGTCTGTTTGTAGTGCTTGCCAGCGGCAAACTACTGTACAAGTCAGAAACCTCAGGGCAAAGGGCAGTTGGGACAGCTATTAAACTGATGGAAAAAGCGACAGGCGGAAGATGCTGCCTTTTTAGGAATTGACAGAAACACATTGCTTTAAAGCAGCAGGACTTTGATCTGACCGCTTTCGATCCTGAATGAATGATTTTATAGTTTGTGTTCTAAAACGGGATAGTTACTTTGAATGTTGATTGATGCCTCTTGTTTAAAGGGGCCATATCATAAAACTTTTTCCATGTTTAAGTGTTATCATTGGTTCCCCGGTGCTTCTGTCAATCCAAAAAATGTGTAAAAAATCAACCCAGTAACTTAGTTACTTGGTAAACCATTCTCTGCGAGCATGTGAAAAATAGGTCATTGATTTGGCTCCCCTTGTGATGTCAGAAGGGGATAATACCACCCCTCAATCTGCACTATCCAACAACGGCACTGCCATTTAGTGCAAAGTTCAACTCATTTGCATTCAAAAGGACACACCACAAAACGGCACATTTTTTTCTCACACCTACAAAGTGGCAATTATAACATGTTATAATAAATTATCTATCTGTGGGGTATTTTGAGCTTAAACTTCACATATGTACTCTGGGGACACCAAAGATTTATTTTACATGTTAAAAAGTCTTGTGAAATGTCCCCTTTAATAGTTTGATGTGTTCTTGTACTTCAATTCGTAAAGCATTGCGCTGGAGGTTGTGCGTTTGATGTAGGTTGCACGATTAATCGTATTTTTATCATGATAACGATATGCGCGCCCCACGATTAATTAATTAAAATTGCAGCTGTATTAGTGTATAAAGACCAAGCACAAAACAGACTGTCTAAAATTAAACAATGTGTTTATTTATTGTTATGGGCGGAGTCAGAGTATACGGAACAGATGACGGACAGCGTCTGACGTGAAGTCTAACATGATGGCGTCTAAATTGCAAGTGCGCTCTGTGTTATGGTAGACGTACGTTGGCATCACGAGATTTGCAGTAATTTACCTTTGAACGGACATAAGCAGAGCAACAAGAAGAAAGTGCAGAAAAGGGGTCTTACTCCATTGTTTGAAATTATTTCGGTTTCGAGGAAAGTGATGTTGATCTAATCTGATTACATTATTATTATTTAACATGTAAAAAATGGCACAGTTATATACACTCACCTAAAGGATTATTACGAACACCTGTTCAATTTCTCATTAATGCAATTATCTAATCAACCAATCACATGGCAGTAGCTTCAATGCATTTAGGGGTGTGGTCCTGGTCAAGACAATCTCCTGAACTCCAAACTGAATGTCAGAATGGAAAAGAAAGATGATTTAAGCAATTTTGAGTGTGGCATGGTTGTTGGTGCCAGACAGACCGGTCTGAGTATTTCACAATCTCCTCAGTGACTGGGATTTTCATTCAGAACCATTTCAAGGGTTTACAAAGAATGGTGTGAAAAGGGAAAAACATCCAGTATGCGGCAGTCCTGTGGGGGAAAATGCCTTGTTGATGCTAGAGGTCAGAGGAGAATGGACCGACTGATTCAAGCTGATAGAAGAGCAACTTTGACTGAAAAAAACACTCGTTACAACCTAGTATGCAGCAAAGCATTTGTGAAGCCACAACACGCACAACCTTGAGGTGGGCTACAACAGCAGAATACCCCACCGGGTACTCATCTCCACTACAAATAGGAAAAAGAGGCTACAATTTGCACAAGCTCACCAAAATTGGAAAGTTGAATACCGAAAAAATGTTGCCTGGTCTGATGAGTCTCGATTTCTGTTGAGACATTCAGATGGTAGAGTCAGAATTTGGAGTAAACAGAATGAGAACATGAATCCATCATGTCTTGTTACCACTGTGCAGGCTGCTGCTGGTGGTGTAATAGTGTGGGGGATGTTTTCTTGGCACACTTTAGGACCCTTAGTGCCAATAGGGCATCGTTTAAATGCCACGGCCTACCTGAGCATTGTTTCTGACCATGTCCATCCCTTATGACCACCATTTTCCCATCCTCTGATGGCTACTTCCAGCAGGATAATGCAGCATGTCACAAAGCTCGAATCATTTCAAATTGGTTTCTTGAACATGACAATGAGTTCACTGTACTAAAATGGCCCCTACAGTCACCAGATCTCAACCCAATAGAGCATCATTGGGATGTGGTGGAAGAGAGCTTCGTGCCCTGGATGTGAAATATATATATATATATAGAGAGAGAGAGAGAGAGAGAGAGAGAGAGATCTTCACTTAAAGAATAATCGTGATTATTAATATTGTCCAAACGTTTGAATAAAACTTTGGATCGCTTCGGATAAAAATGTCAATCTAGGTGTCTGGATTTATGTCGTACATGACCTAGGAAATTTTTCGTTTACAAGACATTTATTAGCTATCCAAACACAGCAATATTTGGGCTGTCAGCAAAAATGTAATAGACTTCCATATCTCATAAATGAAACTGTAATGGTTGACTTTAAGTTATTTTGGCAAAAACGGCTTGCAACCAAATTCACATTTATTTTGGCTAGAAGTGGGTTACTCTAGCCAGACTATATCGTGTCTATATTTAACATAGACAGTGAAATGACGACTTTTGGTTGCTGAAGACAGTCTTATGTTAAGTGTTTTAATTTATTTAGCCATCTTTAATAATAGCATTACATTTATGGGTTATTATCCTCATACTTCCTGTATAATATGAAGAGGCATTTTGATCAAAACCACCTTTTATCACCTGTGCTACTTTCGCTTAGGTGCGTTTTTATAACTGACTGTACTGCTGCAAATATAAAATAATCTGCATATCAAAAAGCAACCACTTTCGTGCACCAAGTGACAAAACTGCTCCGACAGATTAAAACACTTCCTGTGCGGGTTATTTTCTAACAGGAAGTCAAACACACAGAAGGGGAATCATCGGCACCTTATAAGAACTTCCAAGTTCTCGGTTCAGTTGTTCAGTCGCTTTTGCTGCTGGAATTCTTTATTGTGTTGCCTTACAGGAAGATATCTTACCGGGAGTCGATCCCAGCTCATCGTGATGTGTTCAAGGAAATAACATAATCATTGAAGCATTGTGTTATCTAAATTTGACCCCTCAGGACATCCCTCATAAAGTTGGCCACAACACCGCAAGGATGAGAGATAAGACCCATGTAGTTGAGAAACACTGCATATAGGAATACAGTGCCCAGTGCAGCATGCTTTTAAATATTGCTCATATCTGCACAGTATGCATACAGTACTGTATGCTGCAGAAAGAACTCTATGACCCCCCACCCCTCCGTTTCAATGCGATGACTTCACTTACAATATATGACCCTTTCGTGACATTTGTTTGAATTCCGCTCTAGGATCATGAGAAAGAGATTCAGAGACGAGCAGACTGCTCGAAAGTTTTGTGGTTGGGATTTCAAAACAGATCTCTTGCTCACACAGAGCCTCAACCCCTGAATCAAAATAATTCATAATTTTTGCCAATCCATTTCACAGATGCTCGCATATTTTTCCATCGACAACTTAATATTCACATGGAATGGATTAAATGTACTGTAATATCGGATGGGTGTTTATAGGTAGTCCTGACTTGCTTAATTAGTAGTCCTGAATGCGTATTCCGAATCTCGTAGGTCACGGTCCGAATCATGATGGCAACTTCTTTGTAGCGGAGATCAAGCCGTCATCAAATGATTTTCAGCACTTCCTTTGAGCTACAGTGAATTGCACAACAGAAACCAAAACACAGGCTCTGTCCAAGAACTAGATGCGTTCCTAAGGAAGAGAAGGAATGGAAGTACTTTAGAGCAGAGGAAGTCATGGTTTTGGTCACGGTTTTAAATGGAGATGTGCTCTAGGAACTGCCATTCTTTATTTAATTGCATTTTGTATTTGTGTTGGGATCATTTTCACTAAATATGGAAAACTGTCTTTAAAAATGATTTAATTGAAATATGACAATGTGATGTCTTTTGGCTTACAAGTTAGAAATTAAAGATGCACTGATAATACAGTTTCCACAGATAGCCGATTATTCAGACTTACATATGCAGATACTGATTGTTTGTAGCCTATATTAACTTGCATTAACTAAATTCTGAAGATTTTCATTCAATGACCATTAAAGGGGACATTTCATTATTTTAAGATGTCAAGTTAACATATAGATAATTTATTATAGCATGTGAAAATTGTATGTGTTAGCAATAATGTGCCGTTTGGGGTGTGTCCTGTTAAATGCAAATGAGTTGATCTCTGCACTACATGGCAGTGGTGTGGTTGGATAGTGTAGATTAAAGGATTAGTCAATTTTCTTAAAAAAAATCCAGATAATTTACTCACCACTATGTCATCCAAAATGTTGTTCTTTCTTTGTTCAGTTGAGAAGAAAATATGTTTTTTGAGGAAAACATTCCAGAATTTTTTTCATTTTAATGGACAACAACACTTATAATTGCAGTTACAAGGGAGTTTCAAAGGACTCTAAATGATCCCAAACGAGGCATAAAGGTCTTATCTAGCAAAACGATTGTCATTTTTTACAAGAAAAACTCACAGCTTCTTGTCTATCCCCGGTATTGTGATGTGCCAGCGCAACCTCACGTAATTTTGTAATGCCGTGGAAAGGTCACGTGTTACATATGAAACAGACATTTGCGGACCATTTTAAACAATAAACTGACACAAAGCCATTAATTAGTATCATTCCACATACAACAACGTCGGAACGGTCCTCTTCCTCCGCACTTGTAAACACTGGGGCGTAGTTTTGCATACGTCCTCCGTGACCACTTGACGTGATGACGTATTGCGTGAGGTCACGCTGGCACGTCACATGACCGAAGATAGACGAGAAGTTGTGGTTTAAAAGTGTATATTTTTCATTTTTCTTGTCAAAAATGACAATCGTTTCACTAGATAAGACCCTTATGCCTCGTTTGGGATCGTTTAGAGTCATTTGAAACTGCATTGAAACTGCAATTTTAAACTGCATTAAAACTGTTACGTGTTGGGGTCCATTAAAGTCCATTGAAATGAGAAAAAACCTGGAAGATTTTCCTCAAAAAACATAATTTCCTCTCGACTGAACAAAGAAAGACAGTCATTTTGGATGACATGGTGGGGAGTAAATGGACTAATCCTTTAAGGGGCGGTATTATCCCCTTCTGATATCACAAGGGGAGCCAAATTTCAATGACCTATTTTTTCACATGCTTGCAGAGAATGGTTTACCAAAAGTAAGTTACTGGGTTGATCTTTTTCACATTTTCTAGGTTGATAGAAGCACTTGGGACCCAACTATTGCACTTAAACATGGAAAAAGTCAGATTTTCATGATATGTCCCCTTTAATACTGATGTTTCTATACACAGAGCTCAAATTCATTACTTTTTTATGTTCTCTTTTGATTGACAGGATAGATTGTCCATGACCATCGGTTGTTATAAATTTTTTTAGCTTTTACCATCCAATACCAATTATTGGCTGATATATCGGCGTATCTCTATTAAAAAGTGATACAATATGGCAAAATGTAGAGTATATAATAATGATGTGCATTTCTAATGCACTAAAACTTGTTTTTGTGTAATGTTGTTATTGTTGTTGTATACTGTTAAGGGAACGTAATTTCGATACTCTGTATGTCTTGTACATACAGCAGAATTGACAATAAAGTTGACTTTAACAAAAAGATTAAAAACTTGTACGAACCCTGGCGAAGTGCATGCGGCACAGAAATACTCTGTAACATGTCCAACTGCTTTTTTGACACTTTGCATTTGGAAAACTAACTCTTAAACTGTATTAATAAGTCAGAAGGCATTAAATACCGTCGAACCATACATTATGGTGTAAATTCTAAAAGTAACGCACTTCTTATTACTTGTAGTGGGAAGATTAAAGACTCATGAATTCATATTTTTAGATCATTTCGTCCAAAAAGTTTCCCCAAGTCTGTGAATGAATCACACAAAGATTGTGACTGTTACCACAAAAGCCTTAGGAGAACCAATTTTGGCTTTATGGTTCTATAAAGAACCTTTAACATCCGAGGAATCGTTTGGTTTGACACATACGCCATTTTTGGCTCATACATACAGTAGAATTCATCACAGCAAAATCATAACAACAATCATCTTTTTGTTTTTTCGTTTCTGTGCGTTTACAGACATTGTACAGGCATTTGAAGCCATCTTGTTTGTGCAGTAATTCTAAGAAGTATGATTGATAATTGAGCAAGAATTACGACTAGATTTCTACCTTTACATTTGCATGTTGATGCCATGTCAGTCAATTCCAGGTACCAGTCATAAATTATATATCCAGAATGATTACAAAAATGCAAGTAACTCTCTCAAAGGCTAACATTTGTCTGTCAGTGCATGCCACTGTTTAAGATGGCAGTGGTGATTGTCTCATTAATCACGTATATCATCCTAAATTCCGCAATTAATCCCTATGGCAGATCATTGGTCCCAGTATAGCTGGATTAAGAGAGCTCCATTTTATAGGACGTGTGTAAAAAGAGCTCCCGTTTCATGGTTTAACACCAGAAAACACCTCCAGACATTGTGTTCCAGCATAGCTTTGATGGACTCGGGGGCCACTTCCGGACGGCTCATTTTAAAGGAGCGCTAGCCTTTTTTCCCATGCAGCACTGCCGGGTAGGTAACCAGACGCAGATGGTACCTGTTACCAGCACAAACCTCGCTTGTTTTCCTTTGTTTGAATTTGAACCTCACCGGTGGGGGACATGAATCAGAGGTGCATAAATCTAAGGTAGCGAGTGACTCGCTAACAGACGTTCACGTTTATAGAAGATGGGGTCTTTTTATCAGATGATAGGATGTGGTGGGCCAATATGCTACCTGGTTTTCGTTTTTAGTTAGGCTTTTATTTTTTGTTTTTTTGAGCAAAGACTTTATTAAAACCCACAATTCTGCTATTGTACATTTGTTTACAACCTTTATCGCTTTCAGAGGCATTTGTAAACGTGTTATGTGGAATAGTAGCTAGTATTTGTCATAAGTAAATGTGGATTTTTTTAAAAGTTACTCAGGCATTATGGTGTAAATTCTAAAACGTATGCACTTCTTATTACTTGTAGTGGGAAGATTAAAGACTCATGAATTCATATTTTTAGATCATTTCGTCCAAAAAGTTTCCCTAATGAATCACACCAAGATGGTGACGGTCTTAGGAGCCTTAGGAGAACCAATTTTGGCTTTATGGTTCTATAAAGAACCTTTAACATCTGAGGAATCTTTAGGTTTGACAAAAGATTCATTAGATTATAAAATGTAAAAGAAATGGTTCCTTTAAGAACCTGAATGATTCTTTGGTGATCCAAAATGGTTCTTCTCGCTGTGAATCTCTTTTTGTAGCACCTTTATTTTGAATGTACTCTTTAATCTACATTTTTAATAGCACTAAAAGTGGTTCACTGACCTCATAATCATAAGGGGACCATTTTTAATGCTAAACATCACCTGTGTAAAACCATATTGTGCTACAGTATGTTGAATCATAAGTGGTGCTATAGTCATGCTTCAGCACCACTTGTGGTTCTACAGAGGTGTTATATAGGTGCTCTGTAGCCCTAAAAAATGGTTCCCCTATGATTACGAGCTGTTAAGTACTATTTAGCACTATTTTTAGTGTATATACCTATAGGTGCCATCTTCTCTCCTCTTCCAGTGTTTTTATACTGCGGTATTGGGCACGTTCTGGACCTGACTGAAGTTTAGGGAGGGGGAAATTGTTTGTGGTATTGCGTTTCCTAGTTGAGGCGGTCACGTCCCCCGTCCTCAGGTCTCTATTTAAGCTGATAAGACTTACCACGGGCAGCTCGGGCTACGGAGGGGCCATTTGTGCACAAACAGTGGTGTGAAAGGGTGCCAGCGGAAACAACACAAGCCGTCCAGCCGATAAGATTGCATGACCCTCACCTTTATCAGACCGGCCTGGGAAATGTGATTGGGGGGGTTAGCGAGTGCGATCTTAGCGTCTGTTCATGGAGCAGTGTGGTGTGGGAAGCTGCACTCTGTGATACCATGAGAGATGACGGATAGTACCAGTAGGTATTGTGGATTGTTTGAGCATGGGTGGTATTGGGATTTTATTTGAGGATGTTTTCAAAAATATTCAGTAATGGAGATGCAGTTAAATGTGCAACACTTTTCTCCACCTGTCCTGAAACTGTAGAAATACTTTTAATATAGTCCTGTATCTGAATTACATGCACGTTTAAAAGCAATTCTGATTTGGAAATGATAAATTATATCTTATATCTAATCTTGTCTAAATACATACTTGCATATCAGAAGCTTGTATGAATCATATGTGTCGAAATTTCCCTTGGCATTTTTTCTCACGCTCATGCGTACATGCTCGAATCATATCTAGTTTCAAAATGAGATATACTGTAAATATGAAAGCATGTTTTTATCAGTTTATGCATTCTGTACTGTAATTCGTTCACTAAAGACTTTTCTATGTACATGCAAACAATCATTATTTATACTTTGACACCTTTCATTTTTCTTAGACACACACACACACACACACACACACACACACACACACACACACACACCTTGCTCTCCCTTGTCAGATGTTTAGTAACTTCTAACCAATGACAGTTAAACATATGGTAAACTCTGCGCTACCTTATGCTGCCCATAGAGGGTGCAAACCAGACAAATCAAAGTCTGCATTTCCTGTGCCTCAGTGTAAACAAGAAATTATGAGAATGTATGTGCATTTATAATATATGTGAACCTGTCTGTGAAAACCAGGCTAAACTCTTCAAATTTAAATCAAATATTGAGCATCAAAGTTTGATTTCACATTGATGTCCTTACTCAGTCAATATTAAAGATATCAATGTTATATTTTTACTGAATGTTCTTTACATTATGTAAGATGATTTTATGTAGAAAACCGTAAATCTAAAAAAAGACTTTAGCTGGGTTTTCACATATATAAATATAAAGCGTGGTCTCCAACGTGGTGCCCACGGGCACCAGGTTGCCCACACAGTGTTTATGAGTTGCCTGTCAAAGCAAATTCTATTAATATCTTCAATTTTATATATGTATTTATTAGATATATTTCATATTACCTTGGCTTCTTTTGTGTATGTTAACATTTTAAACAATGATAAAACATATCAACAAGTAAAATAAAATAAAATCAACAAGTAAAACAAAAAAGTTTTGAGTAGACTATATCAAAAAGTAGCTCTGAGATTCAGTTTCATCCATTGTGGGAGCCCTTGCTCACAAAAAAGTTGGAGACCCCTGATATAAAGAATATGAATGTATTTCCATTTTTTTATTTTTTTCTCCATCCACAGGTAAAGTTGTGCACATTGTATTGATATACAAAGTAGTGCTGCACAATAAAAAAAAAAAAATCAGGATTACAATTACGGGTGAAACAACTACATAATCGCCAAACACCTTAGTTACAGCTGTCAATTTATTTTCATTTTTGTGCGTTTCACCAGTATGTTTGGGCACAAAATATAGTGGTGAACCAGAGATTTTAAAATTGAGATGTTGACGTGTCCTTTAGCCATCCGTTTTGGATTTTACTAACAACATAACTTCCAAAATTATTTGTTATTTACATTGTATTAGAATTAGGCATGGGCCGGTTACCGGTTTCAAAGTATACTGAGGTTTTAAACAGTCAAGGTTTCAAAACCACTAAAATGTTTTGTGATACCGTCTCCAAGGTATGAGCTGTGTTTATACAAAATTCATTAAATCATTAAGTCGTGTGATTGATTTGAAGTTTACATTTAATATACATTACGAATCGCAATTACAAAACCAAGGTGAATAATCAACAATAATGTTTTTTTGTCATAATCGTGCAGCCCTAGGCTACATAGTGCAGTAGGCTTTTGTACATTGCAAATGTATCTATTCCATACATAGAGAAAATGTATAGTTTATGGTTTACATACTGCACATATAGTCATTTCAGTTCATAAGAGAATAAAGTTTACCCTATAACCAAGTAATCAGGATATTATTTTGCAAATATACTGAGCACAAAGACTAACCCAACGTAAATCACATCTGTCATCCACCTGCCTTACCTGAATGTAAAGCGTCAGTGTCTAATGTCAATGTTTTATGTTTTCATATGCAAATCTGGATTTCTAGCAGTTAGTCTTTACTCCACAACTCACCATTCTGGGCTTGTGGGGCATAGATGACATTTTAACTGGGATGATTTTGTCAGACGGGACTATTTTGAGGTTAATTCCTTCGCCAAAATAGAATCGGTGGAATTCCACACGGAGGAGTGATGGGAAAATTAGGTTTAACTTGAGTGTAACTTAAAGAATGTCCTTGAATACCAGCAATTGAATCTATTAACAGGAGACCAGTTTTACTGGGGGTTGGTTACTCTTTAGTTGCATTTGATGTTAAAATGCCACCCAAAGTTTATATGCAACTATATGTTATAGCATTTACTGCTCATAGTTCCTGTAGTTCGACTATGCTGCGACCAATGACAAGATAAAAAGGTTTGATTCCAGAAAAAACTCATAATGTATCATTTAAAGGAGTTGTATGTCACTTCAGACATCATCATCATCATCATCATCATCATCTGGCAAATGCATGAATATATAAGCAATGCCTAAAGTGCACAATAAAGTCGCACCTCCACTCCTAGACTCCTACAGGTGCTATCGTAAAATCAGTAACGCAATTCAGCATTAAATGCAGCGTAATCTTTCCAGACAAACTGGAATACAGCAGCACGATTATCTCATCGGCAGCATGACACCAACAGCCAAGGAGCATAAAGGAGCTTTTCAGTGACTGCAAATCAGCGATATAATGAAGTCAGCACGCTGAAATGAGATGCCGATTATAAGCGCAGAACATAAAGGACTGACGGATACGCTGAACGAACAACGTGACCGGTTCAGTTTGGCATGCTGGCTTAAATACCAGCCGCTTCCTCTGCAGCTATGGGCTTCAATGCTTTTATGTGTCAGGGACTTTAATGGGATAGTAATTGCGTGTATGTGTGTTAGTTGCTCGTATTTTTGTGCGTGCAGCGGCGCTAAACGGCACGGCTTGCGTCATACGTTGCGCTGAAGATGTTTCACCATTTATGTCATCTGATTTGCATACACTTTATGTCTATTTTATACACTTTTTGCCATGGGTTTTTAGCAACATGGAAGTATTACTTCATTCCCCAAGCATTATCTAAGTATAACACTAACACATATCTGTTATAAGACGTGCTTCTCTCAGTGGCCCAAGATTACGTTTACGTTTCTACCCAAAGTGACTTATAATGGTATACACTTATGGGTGATTTTCACAAAATCCAGATTTAGAAGGTGTCCAGCATCAGAATTTTTACAAAGCCCTTGAAGCCAATTTTTTGCACATATAAGATTAAGGTCTGAACTTACTTTAACCATTATTTTTAAGAGGATTTAAGAAATATTTCCTATAGAATTATTTACATTTTTAGATTATCATTATCAATAACTATCATTACCGCAACATGATATTACATTAAATATATGCATTTACAAACTCATGTTTCGGTAATGAGAACTAATACGTTGTTTAGGTACTATGACAAACAAAATTTCAACTTTTATCTGGAAAGAAAAAAATAAGAACTGCTTACAATGATTGAAAATTGTTGTGGAGGATGAGACACATTTATATTCCTTATTATTGACCAATGATCACCAAATACCACATGTTTCTTTACTGTAAATGTTTGTAGTATAACATGCACTGAAGCTTTTTATTTTTTTAGATTTTTTAATTATAAATATTCCCATGTAAAAGAACCCAAATCCAGTCATGGACACGTTGCGGTAATGAAAATTTTACCCTTAAATTTGGAAAAAACTAAAAAATTGGTTTGTATGATGTCATTTAAAATCATGTGCAAAATAGCACATGAAAATATGTTTGTAACTGTATGCTGCTTATTTTGATACTCTTACTTTGCATTTACTTTTAAAAAATTGTTTCACTACACTTCATAAGTCTAATTTCGTGAGACTCACCCATATGTGTATTTCCTGGGATCAAACCCATGACCTTTTGCGCTGCTAACACAATGCCCTACCATTTGAGCTTCTTGTTACATGTCACATTTAAGATGGCATAAAATGATTAGTAACTGACAGTAAAAGTTTACCCTGTCTGGTCTTTGTGTCAATCTTCCGAGGTGCTCAAAATCTGCAGGTAACGAATGTGGCACTACCCTGGTACTGTTCTGGTGAGCCGGGAGGAGGCGTACCGGCGAGGACAGTCATGGGTCGGCAGTGTGCTGATAAGGAGGTAGGAGGCGGGGGTTATGGATTGGCCACAGCTGCAGGGACGAGTGGTCAGCCCAACAGACAGCTGAAGAATGGAAAGGAAATGACTAAAATAAACTGCTTATGATGTGTGCGGCCTCGTTCTGAAAGCACATCTGGCCCGAGAGACACACACCCTGTTGACGTAACGGACATAAATATTTAAAACGGCGCGAAGGTCGGAGAGTTGATTTGCGCCGTCCGGCAGTGTGAGAAAAGTTTGTACTGTACGCGGTCATGAATTAGGGGGCTCAAGGCAAAAAAGTAACACTTAGTGACAGTAATGCTACTAAATTTTTAAAGGTTCTCTCCGTGTCCCTGTAACTCAATTGAAATAGCATTGTGCTGACAACTTAAAGGTCGTGGGTTCGATCACAGGGAACAAAAAATTTACACATTGAGTCGCTTTGTAATTTTTAGGGGCAAAAACTGAAATTATACTTTTTGTTTTAACTTGTATTCTCTAGTGTAGTAATGAATTATATTATTATTTTCACTAGGCTCTTAAATCTAAAGTTAATTCATGCATTAACATGGTGTGAGAAAAGACATCAGGGTGGTCAATTTAATTTCTGTAAATACCATGTGGCCTTCATACGCAAACAAGTGCCTCGTCATGGTTCGGCAGGAATGCTCTTTAATACACTCGGATCATGAGTCAGCAGCTAAGGATGAGATAGTTAGTGGGCACACTCATAAACAGGAGTGCTTCATATGATCCCGTGCAGGTCACTGGGGCTCCGTGGGAAAGGTTAGAAGTAATGTTTGCCTTACCATTGTCAACAAGTTCGCTACATGGATCGGAGCTCAGTGTGTCATGCAGTAAGGACGGGAAGCACCTAGCATCTCTGAGCTGTTTGTTTAACCGGTGGCTCAGTGACCTAGAAATGTCAAACCACTGTCCTTAATGCTCCGAAAGAACGGTCAGCGTTCTGCTACTATTCTCAAACTGAAACTTTGTACTGTATTGGTATATGCAAGTCATAAATGAGTATGTTAAGCCAGGTTGCTGTACTATAAGTGTCGTAAGCATTCAACTACAAGGGAGATCACATGAGCTCCACTTACAGGAACTCTGTTAGTAGCCATAACAAAAGATTTTGCCATATAATTTCAAATATGGTGAGTACTTGAGATGGGGTCCTTATTGTCCTTGTGTGCATATTATAATAAAATGTATGATTATGTCTATCCTAAAATTGATTTCCTGTTTTATACTAGAAAGTTAACTGTGATGTGTCTCACTTTGCTCACAGCTGCTGATTGGTCCAGTTTACAAGCTCTTACCTGGAGCAGGTTAGCCTTAAAGGCGGGGTGCACGATCTCTGAAAGCCAGTTTTGAAATTTGAAATCACCTAAACAAACACGCCCCTACCCCAATAGAATCTGGACCCTTTTTTTGATAGACCTGCCCCTTACATACGCAACCCATGCAACAATGTCGTTTGTAGACACGCCACTTACTGCTGATTGGCTACAAGTGTGTTTTGGTACTCGGCTCGACTCCCTTTTCCAAAGCGTTTCTCAAAAATCGTGCACCCCATCTTTATGCGAGAAGTATAGTCCTGTGTTTACGCATGTGCGAGGGTCCGTGTACAATGCGCGTGGCGGAAATTTCATCGTCAGAATAGTACGCGCGCACTACAGGAGAATGCAGTATATTGCCCACGAAATGCATTGCATTTTGTCGCAATGCGCATGCGTCGAACGTCTGTGTGCACGTACGAGTCAAATCAAGTATGCTTTGCAATTCTGTTCGGCTTTATGTCATTTTGCTGCGCGTATCAGAATGTTTTACAGTGACTGCTGAATTTTTGTAATATGACGTTGTTAGCACTCGCGCCCTCCCCCCAAATCAAAGCAAACTTCACCAGAGACTTCAGCCCTTTTCACACAGACATTTCGGAAAATACATGGAAAATGCATCCTGGATTCCGGGATCGTTTGATTTTTTGTTCATTCATGCTGCCAATGATTTGCCGGCATCTGCAAGACCCCGGAAAAAAACGTCACCTGTTTAAAGTCCTGTACTATCTTCTACGCAGCGTCTGAAGTTTGCATATTATTATTTCTCTCTCCAAAAGTCGATATTTGATGAGCTCCCTGATCTCTGCTTTAATCCAGATTGCAGACATTTCTCATCGTGATTGTTAATATGCATTTAAAACCCCCATTTTGAGGAGCTGAACGATATATCTTGCTGGGATGAGCGCGGGCATTTTTGTTTATTATAAGCACAAATGAGCATGTGACGCGATATTCTTTTATGCTGCTGAATGATCTCCGCTTCAGCGCAGTTAGTGACGAGCCAACTTGACCTGATATTTACGTCAGTCCGGTTTGCTGACATTTCTCATCATGAATGTTGATCTGCATGTAAATCCCTCATTTTAAAGAGTTGAACCAACTTTATGTTGCCATGACACGCGCGTCCTTACTACGGCATGTGTGTCATTGTTTATGGGTCTCATTTATCAGTTCCTGATAACTGCTTCAATCTAGTTTGCGACATTTCTCATCGTGAATGTTGATATGCATGTAAATCTCTCGTTTTAAAGAGCTGAACCATAACTTTTGTTGTGATGACGCGCACGCCCTCACTACAACACGCCCATTACGGCATTGTTTCGGCGGCTTGTTCACACAGAGGGTTTTCCGTGTATCTTACTAGATCCTCTTTCCGGCAACGATTTTCTGGGACCAAGGGTCTGTGTAAATGGGGTTTACTTCTCCAGACTACTACCCTGGTACAGAGCGGTCACACCATCCAAACATACCGTACTTTGGGGGTCAAACAAGGTCAAATGTACTCTGGTACGGTACTGAACACATAGTGTGAGTATGCACTAAGGTGATAAAAACCACATGAACCCAGTCCACCTTCTTAAGTTCGAAAAACCAGTTTGAACCTAAACATACCTGGGTAGCAACTGAAACCACAAATTGAAACAGGCGTCAGATGTAGTTAAAGTATATCCTTCACTACTCTGAGGGGCAGCAATCGAAGACTAACCTTACCTCCACAATCCCCCCACAATGACATTTGACCTTTTCTCTTCCGTCTGCCTAAAGGGTCCGACAACAGTTCCCTTTTACAAAAAACAGGGCCTGACCCTGGCCCCGCGAGTGTGCGTTTCATGTAGAGTCAAGCCGAACTGAGAGGGCACAAGCAACTCTTTGTGGGACAGAGGTGGCTGGGTCCAGTCCAGAGCGGCCATGCAGCTGTTCAACCCTGACAGCCGCTACAGTTGCTCACACTATGTGTACGTTTGTGTGTGTTTTCTTGTGATGGTTTGTGGTCTTTTTTAAATGAGAGTTGATGCTTCATTGATGCATTGTTGTCAAGGTAAAGACACAGATTGACTCACAATGCAACATAGAATAGACCTACAGTATATAGATTTGCATGTATGTATACATAAACAGCAGCAACACCTTTTCAGGTTTATGGTTCATACTGCTGTCTGTCAGTAATTAGCAGAATTTCCTAATGGTGCATCTGGGTATTTATGTCTATACCTTCATTGCTCATGCTCTGCCCCAGTTTTGTCTGTTAGTACAGTAGTTCTGGTGGGTCACAGGTCTAAAAGATAAACACATTAAATAGCAATTTAATTGTGTATAATTATGATAGTAATTGGAATGATCACATCAATCAAAGTAGGCAGACATTGTAGTGAGACAGTTTATGATCTGTGTCCCATAAAGTCCTCCTAAACAGGATTTTGTGTTTATGTATCTGTAGGTGGAGGAGTAAAAACCTGTATGACTGATCAAACAGCAACTTGGATATTTTGCAGTTGTCTGCTTGTCTTTTGCACCTGACGGTTACAAACATTACAGGTTGGACTTCAGTAGAAACAGAAAAAGAAAGCATTCGTTCCTGCTTGTGTTCTCAAGGACAACATGTTACTGACTGCACATCCACATCCTTTTACCTTATTTGGATAATCACAGTCAATTTATGTTTTTGCAAATATAATTCAAAGAAAGCTGTCCATGAAATCAACTAACTGTGAAACATATAGGATAGCTCCCGCCCTGTACACCCTCCACATACTGTATAAAGGTCTGAACAAACCTGCTAACCTGCTCTCGAGCTGCTACCTGAGGGCTAATGGGGTTTTTTCGCGGTCAGTGCCATGTTTTATAAGATTTTGATTAAATATCGCTGTACGTAATTTAGAACAAAACCTCTGAAACCAATTCAATAATTTCCATTCAGCAGAACCACAAAGGGAGAAACGGCACATGTATCGTACCGAATCGTTTCATTACAGGATTTCCGGTTCTGTGCGCATATTTACCAAAAGCGATCTTTAACAGTAGTTAAAAGTAGGATTGTTTTATGTGCCGAACATACTTCAACTCCAAGTTCCCACACAAAATTATTAAAGAGTGGATGGTAATTTTGTTTAGCAAAGCCGCTAAAGGCGAACAGGTTTTTCCGTTCCGCTGCGCTACTTTCCCATTGTTTCTCTATGTAAACACAAGCTAGACGGATGTGTTTAACCATGACATGCTCATCTTGCATCTTCAGCAATGTGTTTTTTAAGATGCCTTGTCAAATTTATAGAAGTTCACCTTTTACACGTAGCGTAGCTCATCAATGTCGTTCCAGAACAGTGGACCAATCAGGAAACCCCAGAGGCGGGACAAGCGTTGCGAGATTTTGTTTACTGTAACAGTATGGCAATTTCTGTTATTTTCATTATTCCTGCGTTATGTTTTATTCTGTTTTCTTTTTATTTCTTTTATCCTTACCAAACAGATGTTTTTTAAAATTGTGTTTAAATAAACAGTTGTTTACTTTTGATGTTTACAAATGTGAAACAACAAGTAATTTTATGTTTTAGCATTTCTTCCCCCTTAAAGGAAAACATCACAATTTTTCCATATTTTACTATGTCCTTACCTCAACTTAGACAAATTAATACATACCTTTATACATATTTTTTTTAATGCGTGCACTCAATCTTTGTACAGCGCGTTGTGAATATGTTAGCATTTAGCCTAGCCCCATTCATTCCTTAGGATCCAAACAGAGATGAATTTAGAAGCCACCAAACACTTCTATGTTTTCCCTATTTAAAGACTGTTACATGAGTAGTTACACGAGTAAGTATGGTGGCACAAAATAAAACTTGATTTTTAAAGCAGATAAAAAAGGAAACTATATTGTATGGCGGAAGAGCACTTAGTTCACGGGCGTAGTAATATTGCCGGAAGTTTGAGCGAGAGGGGAAGTAGTCAGGAGTGATGATGGCCCTGTCCCAATATTCACACTACGCCCTAAGGTCTTCCTCGAAGTGGACACTTGTTGAAAGTGCCCTTAGCAGAGTAAGGGGCTAATCACACCTAACGCGCTTTAAACCAGGGGCGTAGGCAGAAATTGTATTTTGGGCGGGCCGGGGCAAAAGTGAGTGGGCCAATAGTTTATCCTAGAATAAAATGACTTAAATAATAATTAAACCTAAGAGTAGAAAAAAGAATAGACAATCTGCAAAAACAGTGACATCTTTCCTTTGCAATTTTCGGCGAAGGCAATAATAAAACACTGTCTAAACATGTTCAACCAACACAAAGCTCAATAAAGGCTGGACAAACCAGGCCAGGCAGTCTTATTTAGGCTAGTCAGTAGTGCAAAAACAGTTCACCTGAAATAAAGTAGGCTAAAAGTAACAGGAAATTGAAATAATGAAAACTCTCAGCAGAGCACGGTTTGAAATAAATAACAACACACTGCCTAATTTATATTAAATCAACCATATACAGTGCAATCAGCCTGGTGGAAATTAAGCTTTTGTGCCAAAAAATAGCAACTCGTTTAAATTAAACAATGTAACTTAACCTATAAGGCATACATCTATACACAACACACCACTTAGTTAATTCACTTCCCGAGCAAAAATTAAGGAAATGAGTTAAACAACAGGCTTACCTTTGTTGTTTTCATTCTACAAAACAAGACGCAAACGCCTGGGTTTATTGTTGAAAACAGAAATGATCTCATTATAGTCCAAAGAGTCACAAGAGTTATTTTTCAAAAAACAAAAGGCACAGGTTTTTGAGGCGAGTAGTACTCGTGGGTTTTACGTGGTTCATCAATTGCCGTTAGATCGTCACGAACCTGTGTCAGTCTGACCGGAGAGCGCACTGGAACTGCCGCCAGGGAGCAAGCGGCAACCGGCGCCACCAGCGTGCCTGACTAGCCGCCTTGTGGGTTGATGAGTCTGAAGAACTGGGCTGGTAGGACTCGGCAGATGGAAGCAGTGGCGTATTGTCTTCCTCAACTCTTGCTTTTTTAAATAGCACATTAAAGAAACTTTAGCCTTTTAGCCGTATTTAGCTACGCCCCTGCTTTAAACGCTTGGAAACAAGAGCAAAAAAAGAGCAGTGCGACACGGCTTTTTATATTGCTAAGCAACCACCGAGTCAGCTGTCTTGTCAATCAAATATTGAAGCGTGAGCGCTCTTTTGCTGTTAACTGTCATACAGGCGCGGAGCTATGGGCGGGCCTGGGCCCGCCCAGATTGACAGCTGGCCCGCCCAATCAGAAATGTAAAAAATACCACTCTGTATAGTTAGACATGTATACTACTTTATGTGGTGTAATTTATCTATTGCATGTTATGTTAATAACAGTAAAATTATAAGTAAGCCTGATAACTATTTAAAAACTATTAAAGCAGTTGAATATTCCAAAGCAGCTTTCAGCCATGATCACTTTGAGAACTTTTTTTGCAAGCAAGTAGAAAAAGTATTTTGAATAACAACACGTTATAAATATGTGCTGCGCGCTTTCCTCTCAATAACATAAACACACAACAAATATGACAGCGGGGTAAAAAATAGAAAGAAAACATCTGATCATAGTGATGTTGTTTGATATAGCGATATAGCCGCACTATAAGTCACGCCACGTTTATTGCTACACTTTATACAATATAGCCTATTGCTTTTAAGCAACAAATAGCCTATCATAACAACCTATAAGCCTACTGTGTAATTGAGACATTCATTTAAGAAATGCATTAAAGCAGAAAGACGTAGGCTGCGGAAATATAGTGGGTTCACTTCAATCCACACCACACAGACGTTCTTGGTTTGCTTCCTATTTATTAAATCGAGGCAATTGTTTGATCAAACATTGATTAATATTAAGATACAATTTATACAAAACGAAATTCACTTTAAAGAGAGTCTTTCTACAAAACAAACCTCGCAAAATCGCTTGCCCGACGTCTATTACGGGCTTTGGCGACTTCCTGTCGGGCTAAAAAAAAATGATGCGCCTTGGCCGTCGGGCGGAGGAAAAAATATTGTAATGTGTTTGCATTCTCTCAGATTTAGTTAGGTAATAATGTTGTATGTAATTCGGCGTCATCTTGTTAGCCATTACTATCCTCACTAACAAGTGAAACTGTCAGGAAATGAAGTGAAAGCATTAAATCCATTATTCCTTTCGTTCACGTCTGATATGCGCGCTCCTCGGCTCCGCTCTTCACGAGTAGGCTTGCTCTTGTGCTCATCAAAAAGTATATTAAATGTTTATTTATTTGTCATTTCGTTTAACCCCAGAGTCTAACATTATTCTAGCAATTCCCTTTTTCTTTCTTTATTTAGTAAGTTAACTTAAATATGTGAGAACGAAAATATATTTGTAGTGATTTGCATGAAGAGAATATAATGTTAGAAGCTTCATTTTAAGCATTTAGTAGCCGTATTTATTTAAACACTTTAATAGGTTATTTAAAAAAGTATAAGGTTTTTTTGGGTTCATTTATATTTCCTGTCACTGTGTGCAGGTTCTTTTTTGTAGGCTATGAGAGCCCAATATTTTTTTTACCAAAAAGGCTTAATAAATGTCACGTTGCATTACAATTTAAAGTATCAATAATGTCAAAAATGTGACGTGCAGTTCGGGTGTGTGTGTATGCTGTTTAAATTAGTGTTCTGAAGTTTTGACGAATTTTATAGACTTGTTATAGTTTCTTATTCAAAAGTGACACCCATAGATTCAGGCCCACCCGGACTTAATCCATGCCCACCCATATGTCACGTTCTGCGTCCGCCACTGCTGTCATATTAGCAGAAACTTAAAAAAAAGGGCGCTTGCTCTGACCTTGTTTGAGGGTGAGAGGTGCACAAACACACAGTAGAGAGTGAGCGAGTGGAGTCTGGTTCTTCAAAGCAACTGTAAACTTCACTTGCCACAACCTAAGGCCCGCCTCTCCCCTCATTCGATTGGACAATGGAAAGACGCGAATGACGTCGGCCGCTTCTCCGCTCTCAGCGCTCCTTCAAAAACGTATGCTGAGGCTGGCGGCAAAAACCACAAGGCGTTCGGCTGCTCTGAAGAGCAGAATTGGGACAGTTTTGCACACGTCACTATATACGTCACTTCTGTTGTGATCTCGGGCTGGATTCTCAAAAACATTCTTAAGACAAAAAATAAGAAAGTTCTTTAGATAAATAATAAGAAGTTCGTAAGAATGTTCCTAAGTGCCTTTCTCGAACATTTCTAAAGAAATTCTCAAATATTTACTTAAGAACATCTTAGATGTTTTTCTTAAGAATAAAATGACAAGCTTTGAAATGAATTACCTGCTCATGAGGTTATCCGTCCATTCATCTTTTTACCACCTTGTAATCATTAACGCGATATATATACTACATAAATGAGTGATGTGTTAAGACTAGAAGATGTTATTTGCTGTTGCAACAGAGACCAGCTACTGTATGAAGGGGGTGCAGTGAGTAAATATCATTCCCTAATCTCCCAATAGGTCCATTATGCGGGTGCTTCACTCTACGTACCCGGTTCTGTCTCCCGCACACATGCGTCCCAGGACAGAGATGGACACGGAGTGTGCCCGGGCTTTCAGAGCGTTCCATTCACATTGCGGATCGATTGCAAGTTTGACTCCCGCTCAGAGCATTTTCGAGCTGTTACTGTAGTAATTTCTAGAGTTGGGTCCGAGTCCACCTTTGTCGAGTATGAGTCAAGACCAAGTCCTTAAACAACCAGTCCGAGTCCAAGTCCGAGTCCAAAAGGGTCCGAGTTGGACTCAAGTCCGAGTTCTTAAAGGCCGAGTCCAAGTCGAGTCCGCCCGAGTCCAGAAAGTAATTAAATTGAAAAAAGATACAAAATTTGTATTGTAAATTGTTACTTTCTATTGATACTTTAACCTTTCAGCCCATTAAACCAATGGCAATATAAAAATGTAATAAAAATACCTTTATTGCATCTTGTCATTACCATTGAACATTTTTATTTTATGTCAACTAGTTTCCTATCAAAAATTATTTCAAAGAAAAGAAAGGGATATAGAGGTATCTTCTTTTTACCAGATGTCTTCCAAATAAATTCTCTATGATTTTCGTAAGCAAAACAAATTATTGCTGACTTTGAGGACATCGTGCTAGCCACGCATTGATATGTGTGTTTGTCTGCACGTCAGAGACACTGATGCAAGACAGTGAGACATTAATTAATTTCTCATTTCAAGTTTATGCTGGTTTTATTGTTACACATGACGCGGACTCGACTGTACTCGGGATATTTTCTGAGTCCAAAATGTCCAAGTCCGTGTCAAGTCCGAGTACAAATTCACCCGAGTGCGTGACAAGTCCGAGTTCATTCAAAATTGGACGAGTCCGGACTCGAGTCCGAGTCCAAGTTTCAGTACCCCAACTCTAGTAATTTCACAATGAATGTATTATAAAGTCAAATGTTAGCTAGTATTATCACTAATACTTATGTGTTTTGTGACATATTACTGAAGTAAGCCTTTAAACTCTATTATTTTAGGAGTATGAAATTCATCATTAAACTTATCTTTGTGAAGTAAACATTTTAAATGAGTTTTCCCGGTGTCCGACCATAGCAACCGTTTTGCTCCCTCATTGGTTAGCTGTTCGAAACGTCACAACACTACAAGGATTCTGGGTAATAGCCTATAGCAAAGTGCGATCTGATCTGCACTTGGGAAAGGGGTGCATTAAGTGCGCTTATTATCACCCCTAGAGAACACCATTAGAGGATTGGGACACCCTACGGTCTTGCACCCCTAAGCGAAAACATGGAAGTGTTTGGTGGCTTCTAAATTCATCCCTTTTTGGATTCTAAGGAATGAATGGGGCTAGGCTAAATGCTAACACATTCACGACAGCAGTATAGAGATAAGTAAATTATGTGAAAAATACTGTGTTTTTACACACGAAACATAAACACATTATATTGCGAACGTAAACACAATCAAAGCTTCGAAAACAGAAAAAACGGCCGCTTTAAATAATAATTCCATAGAACCAATCACTTTAAGTGTACTGATTGTAGTGATTTCATACTGAATATCCATACAGCTGTGATTACCTGTGACGTCATGCCATGCTAAATCAAAGCTGTGCTGATATTCAGTACAACAACACTCTTGCTCGTGTGATATTAGTAAGTTTTTCTTTGGTCATGTTTTATCTTGCCTGAACACTAATTGACACTAGTATTGTCATCGCTTCCCCATCAACATAATAGCCGAGTGCATGATTAATTTCAAGTTCTTAAGAAACCTCACAAAACTATAGAGGAATGTTTTTTCATAACTTATTGAACCGCTTTCTCTCTTTTGGTTTTCCTTTCTCTCTCTATCTCTCGCCCTCTCGTTTTATCTTCATGACAAGGTAAAACAGTTCTATCAATGCTATCCCAGCATGCATCGGTACCAAAGAAACATCTGCGTGACACTGTCAGCTGTGAACAAACATGGCTCTGAGGTCCTCACAAGATACAAACAGAAACGGACAAAGACATTAAGAGGAAGCGATTCTCGCTTAATCCTCCATGTACTCTGTGGACTGAAACTAAATGGGAAGGTAAACCCTCCCACGGACAGAGCGGGAACAGACCAAAGACACAGTCTGTCCTTCCAGTGTTGGACACTTGTTTACTCAGCTTTTTTGTCTATGCGTATATCAAAGCGGTTTGTTTAAAAGGAATATCAGGGGCGCTGAAGAGGTGCGTTTGGACTTGATGCTAACACTTGCTTTTGACACCCACCTGGATGACACTTTTGAACGGCTGTAACCACACCCGCGAATAACAAAGAGCAACATTCCGATGATTATGTAAAAGCTCTTTATCACTTGTTCAAAGGAAAGAAAAAGAGTATTAAGAATGACAGTTTCACAATAGAAAATGATAAAAGAGCAATGACTTTTGTCTTCACTTTTCCTACACTGCACAGTTTTCCGACCACCAACCCAATATAAACACTAACATTAAGTTGTATGTGTAGAGACAGCGGAACTTTCACTCCTTTTATTATTGCATAATTTATACATCATCTTTCCGTTTTGTCTTTCATTTGATTCAAAATTCTGTTTAATGTGTATTTTGAATACATTTGAAAGTGCTGCGATGACATTAATGTGTGCAAAAAGCTTATTCGCTTAACATTTTTTGATAACTGTATTTTTATTATTTAGCCCCTTTAGACTAGATCCTTACCATTTTAGAGATGACCATTTGTAATGCCTGATCAAAATGTAGTATTTGCGTATATTGGAATAGCACAAGTTAGCACTATGCAAGATGTTAGCTTGTTTACAATGGCTCGCTAAAAACATAAAAGGGTATGCATTTTATTTTATAATTTTTAGCTTTAAACATTTTCATGATTGTGACTAAAAACTATAACATTTACTTACATTTCCAATCAGCAGCAAGTAAAGTATTCTTAATGGAATTGCTTTTAGGGACCAAAAAAGATTGAATACTTTAAGGCGACACTATCTGCATTTACATGGACAATTTCAATTGGTTTAAATGTTCAATCAGAATAAAAATGCTCCATGTAAACACCTCAATTGGAATAAAAAGAGCCAAACCGATTTAAAATCTAATCGGTTCATGAGGGGTGGTTTATACATTTTGTAATCCGCTCAAAAGGTCATGTAAAGACTTGATCGGATTCCTTGCTTTTTTAATGGCTGTTAGCAAACCTACTTAAAGGTGCATTTCCGCCACCTACTGGACTGGAGTGTGGAGCATATGCAATGACTTAGAATTGACTTAGAATGACGTATGACGCAAAGATTGCGAGTGTGTGTTGTTGAAGGAAATCACATGAAGTGACTGTCTTGTCATTCTTAAGGGTAGAGCGGAATATTTTCTTGAATTTTAGAAAAGAACCGCCTTCTCCACTTTTTAAAAAAGAAAATGCAATTGCGCAACACTCTACCTGCTCCCGAGATATTAAACGTTTTCACAAGAAAGCATGCATGAGTCTAGTTTTCTCTTTGCCATTTTTACAAGTTGCTGTCGGTTTGGCATGGCTCATAAATTTAGATGTTTACCTAGCATTGCTAATCATAGCTAATCAAAACACGGTGAGAACGCGAGCTTCAATGAATGGCTGAAACCGTAGCTCACCACTCATATACACCTGAAAGTGCTCATGTGCAGAAAGCGAACCTAGGGACGAGGAAGTACGATGACCTTACGTAAACATATCACCAATATGATTGAAAACTGGGATGACCGATAGTCTTGATTATCCACCCGGAAAAAGAAAATCTTCCGCTATACCTTTACATTTTTCTAAACTCCTTCCAATCCTTTGTGAAGTGATACAAGACAGCGTTGTTCGGCCAGTCTCCGATTCATACGCTGATCCAGAAACGTCATGTGTGTATTCGACTTTTGTTAAAGTGATACAGTACAAAGAAAAAAATGTGGACTTTGAACTTGCGGACGGTCTCTGCAGCACTGGGTCAAGTCAAACACGCTTCAGTACACGTGAATGGGTGTTTTTACTGTGGCACAAAGCTCTGTGTGCTCGTCGTTTATTAATTATGAAATGGACGCAAAGCGATTTTAGGAGGATGGCTTGTATGCGTATCTTGAGACAGCACAAAACCATATATTTGAGCAATGTGCGCATGTCAAATGATCAAATCTGATTTGAGGCTTGTGCCATGTAAAACGCGCATCAATCTGATCACATTATTAAAGGAAAACACCACGGTTTTTCAATATTTTACTATGTTCTTACCTCAACTTAGATGAATTAATACATACCTATCTTTTTTCAATTATCTTTGTATAGTGCTTCTTGAATGTGTTGGCATTTTGCCTATCCCCATTCATTCCTATGGCTCCAAACAAAGTTTTATTTTGTGCCACCATACTTACTTGTGTAACTACTCATGTAAGAGTCTTGAAATAGGGAAAACATGGAAGTGTTTGGTGGCTTTTAAATTTATCCCTGTTTGAAGCCATAGGAATGAATGGGGCTAGGCTAAATGCTAACACATTCAGGCGATGCTGTACAAAGATTAAAAGTGCACGCATTGAAAAAATATATGTATTTATCAATTCGTCTAAGTTGAGGTAAGAAAATGGTAAAATATGTAGTGTAAATAGTGTTCATGTAAACGCTATTATAGGATTTATCAATCAGAATGATTTCATTTCGATGTAGGGTGTCCATGTAAACATAGCTATTGTCTTGCTTGACAATAGAATTAAACAATGTTGTATCATTTGTCCCTTAGATGTCCATTCTGATTGGTCAGTTTACTATCCAATGAGAAGAACTATTACAGTATCAACCTCCTCTGTCATCCGTTTTATACATAAAAAAATAAATGCTTCAGTTTGCCATTAAGACTAGCAAATAAAAATCAGTTAATCATTGATACATTAGTTGTGTAAAGTCTGATATTAAATGGGTTCTCAATTTGTGACACCACAGAATAATGTAATATTAACCACCCAGACAAATTTGATTGATTAGAAAACCCCAAATAAATAACATTAGTTATCAAAATCTTAAAAACAGACAGGACTCTCTGCTCTTAAATGCTGGGCTGCAACCACTCACACTTGCAAGAAAGCTGCCGTCTCACTCAACTTTCGAGTACCGCTACAACCTGAATGGACATTCGCAATTATGTAATGGGCGGGGCCATGCTCTGTGGCTCTAGTGCAGGAGTGTCCAAACTCGATCCTAAAATTTACCTAAACTTCCCTCTCAACGCACCTGCCTGAAAGTTTCTAGTCTGTTTAGTAAGACCTTGATTAGCTGGATCAGATGTGTTTGATTAGGATTGGAGCGAATATCTGCAGAGACACCGGCCCTCCAGGAGCAGGATTGCGCACCCCTGCTCTAGTGTGTCATCAAGCCACCGTTTTAGCCCCGCCTAAATAATAATGAACACAGAAATGTGGAAAAACTTTTTTCCATAATTCAGTACAATTCTCTGAAATTACTTTACACAGACTTTAAGGACGTCAGCCTCCCCGTCTCTTCACAAGTCAGGTCTTCGTTTTGTTTCAGAAAACCGTAAGACAGAGGATGCAACAGGAATCAGCCATCAGACGCAAACGGGCACGTACACACATCACACCCACAGTGGAGGAACAATGAATAAGAAACCACACTATCACTAGTGTAAGCATCTATATGGCAACACTGACTAAGTAGCTCATCACTTTCAGATATCTATGAGGTTTCTTTCTTGCGACAGACCGATTGTGGGAACCCCTGCAAGTCATGCAATCTGCTGCAATGGGAAGGCACAGCTATTTTATTGCCAAGTCAGCACATAGAAACACACGTTAATGCCACACCTACGGTGCTGCTATCATGAGCAGCAAAACCACAGTGTGCGTTATATCATAAGGTTCAGTACAGCACTGGTTGTTGGTTGACAGTGACAGCATTTGACAGGGACAATAGTGTTTTGAGCCTAGGCGGATGCCTTAACATATAGCACTTGATTTAGTATAGTGGCGACTGATGCTTTTCAAAAGCAGGAAGTACAGGAACTTATTAATAGCAAAATGTGTACTAGTATTGAGACTAAATTTAAATCATAAAAAAATTATTTCACAATAGATTCTGACTACGTGTATGTTTCCCAGCATTCTCTGTATGGCTGAGTTTTTAAATGGACAGGAGCAAAGCCAATCATAATGTAGAGAAGCCCTGCTTTCGGACAAGACAGTGACATTGATTGAAAGCCCAATGTCAAATAAACAGTCTGTGTCTAATGCAAATAGTGCCATTACTACTCTCATAGACTCCCAGTTAAGCATAGCGCCAAGGCGGGAAACAAACCGATGTGTATGGAGTTTGAACATACATTTTTTGTCTGTTTAAATCTATGTTACAGGTACCTGCCTATACTGAAGCTGTGTTTAAATGGGGCTTGATACGCATGTTGTGGATCTATGTAATATTAAAGGGGAAATTTCACAAGATCAACAAATAATCAATCAAATAAATCTTTGGTGTCCCTAGAGTACATATGTGAAGTTCTAGCTCAAAATATCATATAGATAATTTATCACAAAATGTTAAAATTGCCACTTTGTAGCAATTTTGCGTTTATGTGTGTCCTTTAAAATGCAAATAAGCTGATCTCTACACTAAATGGCAGTGCTGTGGTTGAATAGTGCAGATTGAGGGGCGGTATATCCCCTTCTGACATCACAAGGGGAGCCAAATTTCAAGAATTTATAGGAACACTTGTTCAATTTCTCATTAATGCAATTATCTAATCAACCAATCACATGGCAGTTGCTTCAATGCATTTAGGGGTGTGGTCCTGGTCAAGACAATCTCCTAGACTCTAAACTGAATGTCAGAATGGGAAAGAAAGGTGATTTTAGCAATTTTGAGCGTGGCATGATTCTTGATGCCAGACGGACCGGTCTGAGTATGTCACAATCTGCTCAGTTACTGGGATTTTCACGCACAACCATTTCTAGAGTTTACAAAGAATGGTGTGAAAAGGGAAAAACATCCAGTATGAGGCAGTCCTATGGGCGAAAATGCCTTGTTGATGCTAGGGGTCAGAGGAGAATGAGAACATGGATCCATCATGTCTTGTTACCACTGTTCAGGCTGGTGGTGGTTGTGTAATGGTGTGGGGGATGTTTTCTTGGCACACTTTAGGCCGCTTAGTGCCTATTGGGCATCGTTTAAATGCCACAGCCTACCTGAGCATTGTTTCTGACCATGTCCATCCCTTTATGACCACCATGTACCCATCCTCTGATGGCTACTTCCAGCAGGATAATGCTGCATGTCACAAAGCTCGAATCATTTCAAATTGGTTTCTTGAACATGACAATGAGTTCACTGTACTAAAATGGCCCCCACAGTCACCAAATCTCAACCCAATAGAGCATCATTGGGATGTGGTGGAATGGGAGCTTCGTGCCCTGGATGTCCATCCCACAAATCTCCATCAACTGCAAGATGCTATCCTATCAATATAGGCCAACATTTCTAAAGAATGCTTTCTGCACCTTGTTGAATCAATGCCATGTAGAATTAAGGCAGTTCTGAAGGCGAAAGGGGGTCAAACACAGTATTAGTATGGTGTTCCTAATAATCCGTTAGGTGAGTGTAATCAACTTAGATTTACAAGTAATTTAAATGAGATTTTTTTTATCTCGACTAGTGATTAGTTGCTGTAACTTATAAAATAAAGTTGAATGAGCTTAACTTTATTTTATAAGTTACAGCAACTTATAGTCAAGATAAAAAATCTAAGTTTAAATGACTAGTACATTTACGTTGATTATATTTAAAAATGTTATTAAAATGTTATAATGTATTTTTTGCAGTGCAGTCTTACAGCAGTCACCACTGATACAATAACTGAAACAATAACACAAAAACTCCCCTTTCACTGTTGACCACCTGTGTAACATGTGAATCAAAAAGAAGATTGTCTTCCTTTTTTCACTATCAAATCAGGTGGTTTCATTCGAAGAACCCTGGAAGAGTGATTCAACTTTCTATCACAGCTGAATGAGACATTAAAACACTAAGTACTCAAGTTTCAAAGACATTTTTGGGCGATAATAAGGCTCCTTCTAAGTGAAACAGGAACAATGAAAGAACTTTAGTCTCACATCATTTATCTCCCCCGAGTTTCCTGAGCGTCTGAAGCCTGGGATCTGCTCCAGACATCTGCCCATTCACACGCTTTTGTATGCATACTCCTTGCTCACTTTGTTCGCATTGAAATATGTGTTTTGACAACTTCACATCTCAGTAGCTTTAGGGATGTGATCGCTCCCCCCTCGCTCCTGACTTCCTCTAACCGTGCCGAGGTTCTCGCGTTCGCCCATTTTCTTTGCATTCTCGCCAGGTGAGCTGAACCCTGTCTATTATGGGTAAAGCTGTCCTGCTTAAACTGATTAGAGACATGAAATGTTTGAATATAGAAAAAAGACGTCTGCGAGGTGAATCACTGAGAATGAATGACGCCCACTGATCCCATTGTTTGTTTGCATTCATCGTCTGTGTTTTTCTAGCACTTAATTCGCTAAGGAAATTATGCAAATCAATTAACGTCACAAATTTGTGCTGAATACTATGTGTAGGGGCAGTTTCCCATCAGGCTGTTTACGAATGCTAGATTGTAAAAGATCGAGCAGATCGACATAATCTTGTTTACTTGACTGGGATTGCGAACATTTCCATAATTGCGCTTTTCTTTAAATGCTAAATGTATCTAATTTAATAAATTGCTGCTGCTGATCACTAGAAATACTTCTCATACATAACTCATACTTTCTTTAAAAAAATTGTTGACTTTTGTAAATATGTCAATTTACATATAAAGGGGGCGCATTTGTGTTGAAAATAACAACAATGATATAATTTAAATATGCATGCTCTGTTGGTAGAGAATTGTGCTAGCAACGCCCACATCACCGGCTCGATTCTCAGTGAACATGCAAACTGACTGCATGTGTGCATTGTAAGTTGCTCTTGCCAAATGCATACAATGTTTTAATAGTGAATGGACAAGGGCCGGCTTTTAACACACATGTTTATGTAGCCAACGATAAAACAACATTTGTGTGAAGGAACAAGAGATTTTTGATTACATTTACTTGTCTGTTGTTTAATTTGGTTCGAAGACATAATTGGAGAATAAACATAGGAGGAGCTCAGATGCAAATGTCGCTAAACTCTTTCACCCCTTTCAAAAATGAGATGATATTAACTGAATGCTATTAAAATTGCTTAATCTGGCCTCAGGTCATTCAGAAAAACTTTTCAGCAAAGTTCAGTAGATGAATTGGATAAATGATGCGCAAAACAACGGTGTTTCACATTCAAATTTGGGTCTCTTGTGAGTACTTGGACCTGAATACGCAACCCAAATGTGGCAGTAACATGGATCACAGCGTATCCTAATGTGTGGTTCAGTTTTTTGTTGTTGATTTTCATCAAGTGCAATGTTTCTAGTTGTATCTTTAGTGACTGCAACCGTTTACTGTCTTGTCCAAAGAAATATATATTTTTTGCTCAAAAAGACTGCATGCACTTAAAGGGTTTTGCAGCGAAAGACAGACAAATTTGTTAAATACTATGAAATGACATTTGTGAAGGCATTTCGATTGCTAACTAATAACTTTTTCATTCCATTAAAGGGATAGTTTGCCAAAAATGATATTAAACCCATGATTTACTCACCCCAAGCTGTCCGAGATGCAAATGTCCTTCGTTTTTCAGACGAACACATTTTCAGTTATTTTAGAAAATGTTTTAGATCTTTCAGTTAATCAAATGTAAAGTTACAGGGTCCACATACTTCAAGTCCAAAAAATGTGCATCCATCCTTCACAAAATAAATCCAAACGGCTCCAGGATCATAAACACAGGCCTTCTGAGGGTAATATGTGCCGTTTTGTTGTAGAAATATCCACATTTAAAGGAACAGTATGTAGGATTGTGGCCAAAACTGGCATTGCAATTACAAAACTTGTGGCTAAAACTGGTACTGCAATCACAAAACTGGTGGCCAATACACAAAATGACAACATAAACATCAGTTGAGGGCTGCAACCCCACTTTTTAAATGACAATATCCTGGCCAGAACACTGTTGTCAGTGATGTAAGTATTTGAAATGAAAATGATTTCTTAATGTCTAGTGACATATCAGGGCCATTTTATGATTAATTGATATAAATTTCTTACATACTGTTCCTTTAAAACTTTATAAACGAAAATAACTAGCTTCCGGTAACGCAGCCATCTTAGGGGGTAATCACACCGCGCTTTAAACGCTTGAAAACCCAAGGCGCGACGCAGTGCATTTTCAAAAAAAAGCAGTGCGACGCGGTTTTTTATATTGCTAAGCCACCACAGAGTCAGCTGTCTTGTCAATCAAATATTGAAGCGTGAGCACTCTTTTGCTGTTAACTGTCATATTATCAGAAACTTTAAAAAGAGGGCGCTTGCTCTGACCTTGTTTGAGGGTGAGAGGTGCACAAACATGCAGGAGAGAGTGAGCGAGTGGAGTCCGGTTCTTCAAAGCAACTGTAAACTTCCATCACCAGAACGTAAGGCCCGCCTATCCCCTCATTCGATTGGACAATGGAAAGACGCAAATGACGTTGGGCGCTTCTCCGCTCTCAGCGCTCCCTCAAAAGCACCTGCTGCGGCTGTCGGCAAAAACCGCAAGCCACTCGGCGCGCATAAACAGCGCGCAAACGCTCCCTGCTCATACAATATCATTCAAAAAAGGCGCCTGCAACTGCCATAAACGCTTTTGGTGTAATCGACCCCTTAGACTCCTCTGTATTCAGGACAGAGTATCAGCGTAGTGTACACACTTTTCTTAGTGACGTATGACAAATTCGGAGGGCGGAGGCACAGAGCAGCAGCGCAGAACCCTCCATAAACTGCGTACGCTCTCATCTTGAATGCGGACGCAACTAAGTAGCGGCGTTACCGGAAGCTAGTTATGTTTGTTTATAAAGTTTTAAATTACGATATTTCTACAACAACACCATGCAGATTACCCTCAGAAGGCCTTTGTTTATCATCGTTATCATTTATTTTGTGATTGATGGATGTGTATTTTTTGGACTTGAAGGACGTGGACCCCGTAACTTTACATTTAATTAACTGAAAGATCAAAAACATTTTCTAAAATAACTGAAAATGTGTTTGTCTGAAAAATGATGGACATTTGCATCTCGGACAGCTTGGGGGTAATAAAGTGAAATAACTAAAGCTAACATAACAGCCTAATAAAAAAATGCTAATTTACAGAAAAAAAGAAAGGTCCGACACATCTCAAGGGTTTTGCATCTGAACTCCTAGTTTGTCTTTATTTATGCACACTACAGTTTAATTCCTAGAGAAACAGCTTTTCAACTATGCACAAACTTTTCCACGTTGCCGGTTTCCAAAGCCTTACGCAGTAACAAAACCAGTATGGTCTGAAAGTGTGGGGTTTCTCTCGTCTGCAACTGGCCATCATGAGGGGATTTCCACCAATTTCAGTACAAGGAGAACATGAATTTTCCATAAAAAGGAAGATATGTTTACTGTGCTACAGTACATTACACTGTACAGTTCTAGACTATACAGTATCATAGCCAAAACCGTAAAGGGCCCTGAAGCTGTACTGTATGCTGCTTGGCAGTATATTTATATTGTGAAATAAACATATTTCTATTGTGAAATAAATGCAGACTTAATGACTGTTTGTTTCTTTTTTTACAGGTGCTCATGGATTTCACATAGACCAGTGATCGTGCAGGCACACCTAAGTAAGTACTGGTTTAGTTTACATAGCTCTATGTTCTATATGATTTTTCCTATTGAAATGTCTTCCTATAAGTTTTGCAGATCAGTGAATATGTGGTGATGCTGTTTATTGCTTTCTTGGCAATAATTGAGATGTTGATAGATTTCGGTTTGTTTGAGGGCATACAGGAAGCTATCAACCATGAAACAGGAAATATCTGTTGCTAATGTGATTAATTTTTTGTGGCAAGCATTACAGTAATACCTGTATGGTGCTAACCTTCAAGTAAAAATGTTTCTGTGATTATCTGGACATTAAGCCTTCATCATTGTAGCTGTAAGATATGTGATTGGGCTGTTAAATGTGATTTGGTGCTTTTATGCAATTAATGTGGTAAATCTACATTACAGACTAACTTCAGTACACATGCTTAACTTTTAATATTTGAGATGTGATGCTGATAAATTGATGTTTGATATTGGTTGAACTTGCTTCCCACTGTTCGTGTCTGCATTGGATAGTTGTCGTATCCCATCATGATTCATTTAGAGTTTTCCCTGCATTTCCCACCAGTGTCTAAATACACATCGTTTCATGTGACAGTGTGGAGGTGTGTGTTGTTTTAAAGCTCATAATTACAGTAAAGTGATAATGCACGTGTGTGTGTGTGTGTATAAGGAGGACATGTCTTACAAGGAGCAGGTGTTGCTGACAATGGCTCTTTCACTATCCTTTGCATAAGCCGTGAACCTTAGGTTTGCAAATAGTCAATTTGTGGTGTTGATGAGGCTAGTGGCCTTTTAATAGCTGTGCTACTTAATTAGTTAATGTATTACACATTCAGATAATACAATATAGGTTCAGTTTGGGTTCCATGTCTAATTTTTTATGTACAGTATATACATGTAATATATATATATATATATATAGGGTTTGTACAAGTTTCGGAAAGTCAATCTTTTTTCAAAATGTTCAAACATTAAATATTCATACCTCACAATCTTACTTTATATCTTTTATGGGAAACTTTAGTGTAGGAAGTCCTTATATGGGCAATAGCGCAAGCAAACACCAACCAAGAGCGAAATCAACGTCACCAGAGAAGTGAGTTGTAGTTTGTGAGGGAAATTTAAGCATGTTCAGCTTTCCAATGAACACAGCATTATGGAAACAATAAATATAGTTTGTTTACCCTACTGAAAAATCAATCTAAGACCAGCATGACCTGGTGAGGTGGTTTTAGCCGTTCTCCCAGCTTGGTTTTAGCTGGTATTGCTGGTGTAGCCAGCTGGTCTAGCTGTGTTTTGGTCACTTTGTAAGCTGGTGTAGCTGGACTTAAACCAGCTAAAACCAGCTACCAGCTTATGCTGGTTCAGTAGGGTTTATCCAGGCTAGCATTGAAGTTGTGCATGTGTGTTTGTTTAACGCTGGAATTCGTTGAAATGGGGCGGACTGAACGGCTCATGGGTCGCAGGCGGTAAGTAAAACCGCATCAAATGTCTGTGTTTTGTTGGCAATTGAAGCGTAAGTGCATATAATGTAAACGACATAAACATGTAGTGAATCATAAGTTATCCAGAGATAGTGAGATAATGTTTTGTGTGTTGCTTGCTGGTGACTCGCTCCGCCCGCGGTACGCCTGTCAGGAACTTGGTCTTAATCAGAAAGAATTGGTACAGCTGATCTGCTTTTATAAGTCTGATAAAACTAAAGACTTTTTGGATATATAAAGGATGTTATACTACTCTATAGGTGTTGAAAAGGTGCCATAGAATGCAAAAATGTATTTACCTAGGCACAGATTAATAATTAAAGTTCTGTGCATGGTAATGACATATCGTGAGCCTCGAACGCATTTGTTTCCAATCTCAACATAACGCCGACTGTGATGTCACAGTTGAAATGTACGCCCCCAACATTAAATTACACATTAAATTAATTACAAAGTTGTTAAAATGCTACAAACAAAGTTGTGACTGTTGAGTTAGCGTTACATGCTAATTAATGTTACATGCTAGCGTTTAGGTTGAAGTTTTACAATTGACTTTACAGTTACGTTTTGCAGGTCCTGGAAAAAAACGTACAATTCAAAAATGTCCATTAACAATCTCCAAACAATTAGTTGTTTCTCAAAATCTGTTTTTTTCGTCTGATACAGGCTCAGACATATAATGTGAGCTACTTGCATGAGCCTCAGAGCAGAGCTCAACATTATTATTCATGACCCTTCCAAATAAGGTAATAATAGACTATTTAATTCAAATGACAAATCCTAGGGCTGTAAATGGACATGTAAAAACGTTTCTGGATAATTTTTGCACTTAATAGTTACATACCTTCTATGTAAATATCAAAGAACAATTTACCATATTATTTCAATGCATTCTTTGGCACCTTTAACACAAGATGAACAGAAACAGCATGTGTTATGTGGGCTTTAACTTTATAAAGTCTGATTGCAATTTTATATAAAAATAATTAGCTGCTTATCTGAAAGCAAAGCATGGGCAAAATGTTATTTCCTTTTTTAGGGCTTTGACCTTTAGGCTCCGACCTGGACATTGGCCAGTGATTTTACCATTAGCAAAGGCTCTCAGTATCACAAATGATCTGATACTTAACCGTGTCGAACCACAGAAACCTGAATTACAGTTGAATTCCGGTAAATGTTCACATGAGGAGTTTTCATGCTATTTATAAATCTCATTCATTACCAAAACCTTTCATTTACGTTTGCATTACTTATATAATTGTTTTCTGTAAATCCTGAAACCAGGTTTGTCCATAACCTATAACATTAATTCAGCATAGACACAGACGTAATAACTGACAGTGGAACAGCGCAAAGCTCCTTGCCAGTTTTACTCTATTGTTGTCAATTAGAACTCTATGAACTCTTTCTTTCAGCATTCATTTTTAATTGCTTATTTTTAAGTAATTATTCATTAATTTTAGTTTATAATTGTTAATATTCGGCTTTAAACAAAGTTTTAAATTTTGTTCTTATTTAATGCAATATCTTAAAATTCACATGAATAGTATGTGGATTGAAATTCAGATTGTGTTTGTGTGCTGCTGCATGTGCTTATTTATTCTCTCATTTACAGAAATATCTGTTAAGAATGACTTTGCACTTTTAACAATATTAGTATCATACATTTGCCATCTTTCAGTTCCTGGGATCAGGTCTGCACAGCTGCCTGCTACAGCTGAGCTCTGGTTTCTGAGCAATGGTTTCTAAAACCCCTTTTTATTCTGGTTCTCCTGAAACTCTTTAGGGTGTGTTTCTAATCTCCTTGCCATTCAGACATGCCAGCCAATCTCCTGATTATTGGATTCATCTGTCTTATTAGATTGTGTCTCATTGGTGGTACCATTTTAAATGTCAGATTTGGAGACCAGCCTGTATCACTTCCTGTTCTATTAAATACAGTAACGAAAGGCTCTTTATAATGTTGCCGTTTCTGTCATATTTGCTATAAGGGAGTTTGAGGGGGAACATTTTAAGATCCAACTTTTTTCTCTTGTTCTCAGTTTACAACTTTGCTGTAAAACAGGGTGCCCAGTTTTACAAGGATTAGCCCAAATCGTAAAAATGGACAACTTGCTGTTTGGATGATTTTTTGTAAAACCTTGCCAGGATTGTTATACTGGCATACAGATCAAAATGTGCCTTTCATTACTTCATTTATTCATTGGCACACACAAACATACCAAGAATCATCAATTTAAATAGTAAATATTATTATTATTTTGTAAATAATGCCCTCGGGCAGAAAGCTTTGGATTATTAGATAACTGTTAAAAATTTGGATTAGTTGATTAGTTATCAAGCTTATGCACAATTCAGAATTTCAGAATTGGCTTCCATTCAATTCATGAATTGGAATTTGAATTGAATTGACTTCACCTTAGGAAGTTGAATTTGAATTGAAATGACAGGAAGTGGAATTCAATTCATGGCTATTCAAAGAAATTCCACAGTCACACAACAGAAAGAATCTCACATACATTCAGTGTTAGGAAAGTTACTTTGGAAAATTGTTTGGCAACGTTTTTAAATACTTGGTTAAAGTAAAGCATTCTGCGAATTGAAGTCATGTTCCATCGTGTTCCACAAAATTACAATTAGCTTACAAAAAATCTAACTTAATTATTTGTTATGTGACTAAAGGTTTTAACATTAATTGCTGGGGGAAAACATTTCCTGTTAATGTAATTTGTACAAGTAGTTCAGTAAGGAATAATTGACGATGAGCCATTGAATTAGCCTATAAGAAAATAATGCACACCCAAGGTGGTAATGCGGCACGACGCAAAGCGGGTGTGCATTATTTTCAAAAAATTCAAAGGACCGGAGTCAATTATTCATCTTATACCATGGTTACACCCAAACATTGCTCTGGTACCTATTTTTAAGACATTTGACAAGTTAGCTGTGCTGTTATCAAAAAATAATGCATACCCACGGAACATTTCTCAACCAATCAGAATACAGCATTCAACAGACCCGTGGTATAAAACTAATATAATTTATAGAATATGTAATGCAATCATATCTGACATATACTGTAAAGCTTTATTTTAACACTTCACTTACTGTATAATATGTATATGAATTTCTATTAAATTGCAATTCTGCTTCCTTTAATTCAAATTCGAATTGTAATTTTAGATCCTGTTTTTGACATCAATTTAAATTCAAGAATTGAATTGAAATTCAGGAGTCATTCTCAGTTCAATTCTGAATTGTGCACAAGCCTGTTAGTTTTAAGCTATTTTAACTGACTTGAACTAAATGTAACTTTTCTATTTGTAAAAGGTGCTGAATTCTTATTGAAATATGCTGCATCATGTTTTCTGTTCCATGTATGTTTGAAATCTTTTGTTTTGTGTTGTACATGTTGTGTCATGTTTATTTATATATTTGTTTGCATTAGCCCTTTGCTACCCTGTAAAAAGTAAAAGTTGAATCAACTTAAAAATAACGTAAATTGGAAATTTAATGAAAATGTTGAAATATTTTAGTTGTAACCAATTGAAGTAATAAAAAAATTCCCCTAAAAGTGAGATTAAAAGTTACCAATTGAATTAATTTTTTTAAGTTGATCCAACTTTTACAGTGTAATCGTCCCCTGTGGAGTTAATAAAGTTGTAAAGTAATATGTTGACTATTGAATTCACTAAATTCATATTTTCAAATAATTCAACGTCCCGTCGTCAATTTACCTTACATAATTGAACATTAGTTTACCACTGGCCTAAAGTCCATAGCAATCAATTTTGCAATCATGTTTGATAAGGTATAGTCTTATGAATGATTTACACATGTCGTCTTTTTTCTGTTTAGCTGATTGTCTGTTTACACAATATTTTCAAAGTAAGAAAATTACTTTTAATGAAATATAATTTTCTAATTTGCATCAATACATTTTTATAAATTTTATAAAAAAAATTGTAAGATGATTTAAAGTCAGTGCACCAAAGCTCTTCATCAGACAAATAAACAACACAAGGGTGCCAGTTAAATAGGGCAGAAAATAAAGCGCGACGAAAGTAACAAAGCGATTTTCTCCGAGCCCTGATTAAATTTGCATCCCAAACTATACAGTATCTTTAGCACGCAACCCTTGACAAAGTTTTGCGCGTGTAGGTCTTGAAAGCTGTTTTCAACCATGATAAGTAAAGTTACAGTACTGATCAATCTACAGGTTATTTAGGCTGCGTCCAAATACCCACATTTGTGGTCTTTGCACTTGACCACTTACATGATGTATTTTCTGTATTTTGCCCAAGTGTTAGTGGGCATAAAGATTCCAAGCGTGCATGTAGAATTATGGGACACACTTAGCAATAGGACACACTTAGCAAGTGTAAAAATATTAATCCAGGTAGTGGCAGCAATTTGCACCAAAACGCATTTGTTTTTTTTTATTTAGGCTACTTAAAATACATATAAGCTTTTTTTAAATTAAATGAACACATGAAATGAACATTTGCTGAACTAAAAGATTATCTACACTTATCTGACACTTTCAGAAGCAGAATTCTTTGCACCTGTAAAACATTTCATTTTGTGCATGCAGCTTTATTAAAGTTTATTGTTTATTCAGTAGTCCATGAATAAACGACACCATTAATGTTGTTTCCAATTATGTGCAGTTGCAGATATTTTACAAAATACATGCTGGCACCAATGAAATGTGCAACCCTTTTCGTTTTACTACCAACATAATAATATCCATTTATTAACGTACAATTAAAAATTTCTCGGACATCTTGTGAGGTTTGGGCGAAAGTCTCATGATTTAAATCCAAAACATGATGCATGACGGGATACACTTAAGCCTTGAATACTGCTTCGAAGCGGTGTGGGTTAAGGGCACTGCACTTTGCCAGATTTGAGACATGGGACAGTCTTGCGCACTTTCTTCCTGCCACGTGCACGCGCTCTCGAGTGGCCAAGACCGCAAGTGTGGTTATTTGGATGCAGCCTTATTGCTATAACACATCCTAAAGTTTGCCTTCTCAGAGTTTTTCAAAATAAAAGTAAATCGGGTTTAAATGTTGTTAGTTTTGTCCTGCTGCTAATACTGTTGCATTATGTTAAGATTTTATATTATTCTTATTTGATTTAATTTCATTTTCATAGTGTTCCTACGGTTGAAAAAAAATGTATTCTCAACATTACAAGTGTGTACTGTCGGGTTGCTTTTGAAACATTTGATGAAACTAATATTTAAAATAAAATCATTTTTTGCAGATAATAAATGACAAAATATGTTTGCTGCTGTTAACAAGTTCATAGTCATGTATATTTACTAAAACCAAGTGTAAAACAATATTCTATCTTGTTCCGTTGTGTTACTTTTGACACACCTGTGTGTTACTTTCGTTCCGGCTAACAGGGTAAAAAGTAACAATGCGCTGCTTATGTTCAAAGTGAAATTATACTTAAGTCATTTTACGTTTGTTTAAAATTCCACCTGGTATTGTTAGACCAAACTTGCGAGTTACTGACCACAGCAAAAATATTTCTCTGTCTAAAACATTATCCTTTAAAATGACGTTTTTCTGAAAAATGCTCTCCCCTACATTTTGATACGTTTGGAGCTTTGGTGTGACGACTTTCCATTTAATCATCTTACTTGGCTTTGGCCAAGCACCCATTTGAAGCTGATGTGTGTGCTTTTTGTTTCCTTTTTCTTAAAAAATTTTACCAAATGATTGTTAAAGTGACAGCCCTCACATACAAACTCATGCACACAAAGCGAATATTTGTCACCTCGTTTGTCGGTGCATAGTGAGTGAATGAAGGAAACATCTGCCTGCGTGTTGCACTGTCTACACCAGATCACCACAGCCAACTAACAGAGAAAGAACTGATGCACGGCACGTCCACATTGCCAAAGCAACTGCTGCCGAACACACACGTACGACCAGCATCTTCCACAGCAGCTGTGTGCATGATCTGCTCATGTATATGTGTGCCAACCCAGTTTGAACTTTCTCTTTTCTTCCATCAGTTTGAAACATGCATGCAGTCGGATCCCACCACTACCCATCAGCTCGGTTCTGTGTTGTTATAGAGGGCGCGTGTGTGTGGACGCAGGGCGCGTGCCTTACTAGACTGGCACACATGCACACAGTTCCTGCGTGGTAATTTTGGTTAGATACAGGTTTCACTGAGCACTTGTCAGATTGGCACAGTCCTGGCTTTGCAGTGCCATATGCTGGCTTTGTACAAATGAGCAAAGGGAGATTCTGGCCTTGCAGTGATGTATTACAGTACATCAGGGCCAGCAGGAGTGCTGATCAAGGCTTCACCCTTGTCCGAACTGATCCCACAAGAAGATAGAAAGCAAAACTGATACAGAAAAAACACATCCGTAACTTCGTGGCCTAGTTTGAGAAATGTTTTGTGCTTTGTTTCAAACTTGACAGTGTTAGGATATTGTAACTTTTTAAGTTAAGTTAGTGTTAAGTGTTAGGTAAAGCAGTACTTTTCACCTGTGCAATATGGTACATAAAGTGCTGTTACATAAAAGTTCAGAGGCTGAAGCCAATGTCTGGTTCCCTATGGGAGGAGGCTCTTCTCTGGTGAGCGATGCTACCCCAGCTGGTCCTCCGGAAGTCCACCCTGCTTTTCTCTCTAGCACCCATATAAATATTCTAGCGTGGGTAGGACTCGATCTGGCATTAAAATAAAAATAATATCCTACAACCCTTCTGGAAGCGGTCAAATTGATGACTTCCTGTTTTTAGTCTCTGAAGATTAAGGATACAGTTTCATGTCTCTGGGGTGTCTATAGGATTAATATGCTCTATATGCACACAAAAACTTGTCTGTAAAATCGATCAAAAAGATTGCATGAAAAACTTGCTTCCCAAACACAAGTGCGCAGTATCTTGTATCTTCCGCACAATGGCCGAGCAGCGGAGGTTTGTGACATATGAATGCGCAGAATACAGCAACCTAAGATTGAGCTTTTGAAGAGCCAGACCAGGTTTCAGTTGCTCTGGAATTGTCAGGTATTAACCACGAGTCTGTCCTGGGGTAAGGTGCTCAAAGCAAGGGTGTGGGGGACTTTCTCAGGTGAAGTGTTCTGAGTCTTTGTGCATCATCACAAATTAAATCCCGCACGTGAGTATGGAAAACGCTTTAGTATCGGAAACAGATGAGTAGCTTTGCCCCATGGCCTTTGCAGTGCTAGTGACATTGGGTTTCTATAGTTACCAAGGGGGAAAGCCCCAGCGTATGTTTGCGTGACTCTATTCATGAAAAATATCAATTATGGATCGCGTGTCGACCCTGATACAAACAATTGAGCTCGAGTTGAAAAGTAGAGTTGAGTAGAAAAAGCATGAGTGTGTATTTTTATCATTTATGCATTTGGCAGGCATTGCTCACTTTATCAGTATGTATGTTCCCTGGGTATCGAACCCACAACTACTGAGCTACAGGAACCAGTGTACACTAGTGTATTAACAGATTTGCAATAATGAGATTATTAGTTTATGGTCACTTGACTAAAATGTTAACGTTTTTCATGATCTTAACATGTTCTAAAGGTGTTTGTAGACAAAAATACATTTTTTTTATTACAAAACTAAAATGTTATTTAAAGGGGACATATCATAAAAATCTGACTTTTTCCATGTTTAAGTGCTATAACTGGGTCCCCCAGCGCTTCTATCAAACTAGAAAATGTGTAAAAGATCAACCCAGTAACTTAGTTTTGGTAAACCATTCTTTGCAAGCATGTGAAAAAATAGGTCATTGAAATTTGGCTAGCCCTGTGATGTCAGAAGGGGATAAACCCCCCTTAATCTGCACTATCCAACCACGACACTGCAATTTAGTGCAGAGATCAGCTCATTTGCATTTAAAAGGACACACCCAAAATGGCAAATTTTTGCTCACACCTACAAATGGCAATTTTAACATGCTATAATAAATGATCTATACGGTATTTTGAACTAAAACTTCACATACGTAATCTGGTAGTACCAAAGATTAATTTTACATCTTAAAAAAGTCTTGTGAAATGTTCCCTTTAAATAAGAAACTGCAGTTTATATGTTTAGCACCCCAACCAGTGCCGGCCCAGTGCAGGTCGTCACATGTATGTAGCCCACCACGTATTTGGTTAATTATTTCAAAATATGTGTTCAGCACGTTGAGTGATCCTATGTTCATCACGTGTTTTGTCAAAATAAGTGCCTGCAGCAGACGTGTCTAAAGGGTTTATGATAAAAGAGACGCTCATATTTGCCAGATACTCACATAATCTTATGCGTAATCAGAGTTTACTGTTAAGGGAGTGTCTTGCGTGTATTTTGTGAACGTGAGCGTCTCTTTTATCATAAATGTTTTTGACCGTGTGCAGCAGGCTCTTATTTTGAGAAAACATGTGATGCACATGGTCACATGACGCAACAAACACATATTTTGAAAATGCAAGCAACACACGACACTTTGAATTAGCGCCCCTCGGATGAGGAGTCACGAGTCGCCACTGATCCCAACATAAAAAAATTGTCAAATTATGTACCACAGCTGTTTCTGCGACAGTACCCTTTAATAAGGTCCTAATATGTACCAGTAGGTACAGATATGTATACATTTGGTGCCAATATGTACCTTTGAGATATACTAACATGTATCTTTGAGGTACTAATATGAACTTTTTAGGTACAAATGTGTAATTTTTGAAAAATGGTACAGCCTATTTTGTGGTACATATTTTGACATTTTTTTATTACAGCGCAGGGTAAGACCACAAGATAAAATTGTTGGCAATGGCTGGCTACTTTAAGATGTCAAAATATAACAAAATTCCTATGTAATCCTTATGAACGTAATTCCCACAGTTGCTGCTCTTAATCTAAAATGCAGGGAAAAGAACAACAAACAATGAGTAAGTGACCCTAAAGTGTAATACAACGAGTAAAGATTGGTGCTGGGTTGTATACAATCGCTTTCCAGCTTAGTTCAGTATCTCTCTCAGATGAGCTCTACTGGGCAGGATGGACCCCTGGTCCCTTAACGGGCACATGAGCACCAGCATACATACCGACATACCACGCTGATGGCTAAACATGTCCCCGAGCGAGGGATAAGCAGCGAGCCCACCCAGGTCTGTCGGCCCGCTACAGTCTACCTTCCACGTTCCTGATAGGGTCCAGCCAAGGATCAAGGGCAGGCCGCGCGTCGGGGGACCCAGTAATAAGTGTAGGGGCCTGGCCATCACTTTCATGCTCTGGCCCAGGAGTGTAATTTCATCAAATGCTATTTCCTGCAGATAAGACAAAAACATTCTCTTTTCTTATATTTAGGGAGAGAGGGGCAATGGGTGCAAGGGGGGGTTATTGACAATTTTGGAGTAAAGGAATGTGAAACAACTGTACCACCGTTGGCTTAGTCTGTATACGTTGCTTTTGCTGCAGATTGTAAATGTCTAATGGCTCATCTGCCAATGTGCATGCAACACGCTATGAGAATAGACTGTGCTTCATTGTGTTCGGCCATTTCTATCGAAACTCTGTCCGCAACCCCTTAAATGGCTTAATCAGGCCTGTATTACACTATTACTTTACTCACCCAAGACTTTGCAAATTGTTTCCAGCTTTTAGGAAAATCAGTTAAGATAGTTTGCAGGCCCTGATAGGCAGTAGATTTTAATTTACCATGGCTGGTCTTTGTTCCCTCTTCCTTGCTTTTGTGTTTAGACTACAGAGTCCATGACTCCGATATTTACCTTATCTGACTACGTTTGACCTCAGTAGCTTATTGCTTGTGGTTGGCATTCCCACAGTTGAAATAAACTCATGTATTAAAAGCACGTATTATGTGGCACACAAAATGGGTAAGTAAATCATTGTGAATTTGTTCAAATAGATGTCATCTTCAGCTGAAGCCAATGACATCACAACAAGGCATCCTCGAGGACAAACATGGTACTTCCTTCCACGTGCCTCTGCTATGATCCCAATCATTCATAAATTTGCACACCACGGGAGGTTTGGAATTCTGTCCATCCTGTTGGAGTGTCTGGAGCCCTCTGGTCATTAGATTGGAATGAGAAGCCATCACAAGCTCATCTTCAGATAACGTCATGGTCTGGAGGGACAGCAACCTGAAAGCTTGCAGCTCCCTTTCCGCTGACTCTGTCTGTCTCCCTTTTTGCTTTAATCTACAGTAGCTTCATTCTTTCTTTTCTTTGCTTGTGGCCTTCATTTGTAAAGGAGTGTTCACACTGAAAGCTTGAAGTGGTTCACTTGATTTTCCCATAAAATGAGATGATTCTTGGTGTTTATGCACCCTCATGTCATCCCAAATGTATGACTTTATTTCTACAGTTGATCACAGGGGCTGTTTACACTTGGTATTAAGATGTTTTTTCATCGATCGGATCACAAGTGTACGAGAGAGACACATTACGTTTACACCTGGTATTTAAATCCGTCTCTTTTGTCCACTTTCGACCGCTTCTGTGCTGAATACTGTGAGGGGGTTGTCTGTGAGACGGTGGGCGAGTCTCTCTGCTGTCATTCAAACGCGAGCGGGAGTAATGATGAGTTTATATGGACGCAAACTAATATTTTGTTGAAGTCCACCACTTGTTTAGCAAGTAAACATGCTGCACAGTGTTTTTTACGTGTATATGTAAGAGCTTTCTCGAATTTTCAGCGTAATTGATGAAATAGGATCGCGCAACTTTCACACGCTTTCAAAACGAAACTACGGATATCAGCCGCTTTAGTTTTATCAATGAAAGGCTAAAAATAGCGCTGTTCACCGAATGTTCACGCCAGAAGTCAAAAAAGACGTAAAACTTGTGTTTAATACCTCAGATTAGGTAAATGGGCGGAGAGAAGGCGGTCGCGTGTGGCTGTTCGAACGCATTCAACCACATGTGCGTTCCACAACTCCAAAGCGATCCGATCGAAAGTGGTTTCGACTACCTCTGGATGTGGTTGAAAGTGGTCAAAAGTTTTGAACACCGTTTACACCTGGCATTAACGTCGTCCACTTGTGATCCGATCGACGAAAATGCATGTTAATGCCAAGTGTAAACAGCCTCACAGATCATATAGTTATGGATGTGTGTCCTTTTTTGAGCTAAAACATGTTAGATCCCCATATAAGAAGATAAGACAGAATTTTAATATATAATGAATTGCTCGTGTTTAACTGAGGAAAGGAAGTCATATTGTAGGAAGGCATGCCATGAGGGTAATTAAAATAAAATTTCTCTGAGCATCATGCCCAGGCTAATCTTTGGTCTGAAACAGTATGCGGCCCCATTTGTCTTTGTTTCTCTAAAACATGACTCAGTGTTGTATTTTTGTATGTTTCTACTATAAAACATGACAAAGTTGTATAAACTGCAGCAGCCGCCATTTTGCTTTCTCCATTTCAGCCCTCACGTCTATGAAGGAGAGCAGACGAGGAAGGTGGATATTTTGCGTATTTGAACCGGGCCATGGTCTTTCTCATCTTTTCTGTCTCTTGTGACCTCTGTCTTTCGTGTTTGTGTCTGTCTTCCTGTCTTATAGACCTTCCTCTCTTGCTCTTTCCTTTCCATTTGACTGTTTTTCACTGTATGACTGCTCTGGGGCTGAATCTGTTCTCCATTTCTTAATGTCTCTTTTATCTTAGGCCCCAGCCATCTATGTTTCTCTGCAGAGCACTGAAAAAAATTCCCCCTCATCTTTTAGCAGATTCGCCTCTCTCAGCAGACTCTTGCCTGAAAGCCGAACTCGCCAAAATGTAAATAGTGCAGAGGCTTTCTCATTACCTCACTGGGTATTTTTAGGTGCCTCTTAAGAGCAGATACAAGCAGAGGCCCATAACTCACCAGCAACAAGAAAACCTGTAGGCAAACCAAAACAATAGTGCACAGAATACACTGGGAGATGTGACATAATTGCCTGCTAAACTACACGTACACACGTAGGAATAAAAATCACAAATAACATCTCTTTTTTTTCTAGATAGCAGTGAGATTAACATATCTCACATGCATCCTCTAGACTAGTGTTTTACAAGAGATCGCTACGTTGTCTCAGATATGCCAGTATTTCTTATCATACAGATTGAGTGAACAGATCTAAGTCTTATCAGCTATGGAGCAGCAACCATATATATTTTTTCATGCATCTTGCAGATACTTTCATCCAAAGCAGTATCATAGTGCATTTAAATTATACAATTTATCAGTACGTGTTTCCTTAGATCGAACAACTGACCTTCACGTTGTTAATGCAATGCTCAACCGATTGAGCTACAGGAACCTATAGGCAATAACACTTTCCTCTTTGAGTTAACTTCTTAATCCTTTTTATCTTTTAGCAGTGTGATATCATTATTTCTTCATGTCGTATTTGACAACAAACAACCCCAAATGACCATGATGTTGTTGCATAGACATTTAGGGAAGTTACTCTCTCTTGCTTTCTGTCTTGTTGTGAGAACGTAATTCTATGTTCACAGTTAGCATCACATTATCCCTATCCCTCTCTGTCCGTCCATCCATGTGCATCTTCCAATACTGGTACGCAGTGTCCTTTTCTCTGATAACACTCACGGTCTCAAAGGAAAACATTTCAGCTTTTCTGAACCATTTCTTTGGGGCTCAGCATTAAGCGGGTGTTCCCTCACTGGTTCCTCTCCAAACAATTACCTTCAGCTGAATTTGGTGCCAGAGGATGACACAACATCTGGGAGTCTGGGCCTGAAGCCGAGATAGAGCTCAGTCTTGATGCTTCTGCTTATGCTGTAGTCATCATGTCTTCTCTATGTCTCCTTGCATTTTTCCAGGAAAATCCTTTTTCCAGCCTATTCGCACCATACTTAGTAATTATTAGCCATTAGAACAAGGAGTTAAAGAAAGAAGAACGAGAACAAAACAACAAATCAAACTATGCCGTGTGCCCTTTATCTGGAAGGCATAAAAGATGGCACTCAGAATTGCCGCAGGCAATGCTGCAGTACATGTTGGGCTTAAATCAATGCTTGTTTTTTCTTTCGCCATTCATGGACAATCCGTCTGACTTTTTGTAAGTGTGGGCTAGTGATAAATTTGATTTAGGGTGCGAAACTGCTGTACTCATTGCATGATTTCAAAAAGATGACTCAGAATTCTTTCCACTGAGGTGAACAGGCTCCGTTCTGCCTCCCCGTAGTCATACAGAAACACAGAAAGTGACACCACATGCACCTTGTACCCGTCTGTATTGTTGAACTGTTCATTTCATTTCTGGTAAAGTGGGCTGAGACTACAATAGAAATTGCCTAGGCTCATCGTACAAAAACCAAGTCTTTCTGTTTCACCACAGGTAAAGCTGTCTGCTGCATTAAATGTTTTGTCTGTCCGTCACAGTCCTTTTCTCCATTCAGGGTATTCTTCAGAGTGGATCCTGTCCAGCAAGGATTCTCCTCTCATAATTCCTCTCTGTCATCTGCCGCAGTTGCTTCCTGCCCCCTGAATGCAGCAAGGCCATCAGGGCAGATGTGTCCTGAGGAGAGCTTTCCACCAGTACAAAGAGCTGTCGGAGAAAGAAGCCTTCATCCTTCCTACTTTCAAGAACAACCAAACATGACATCATAGAGTTAAGCCTGAAAGAAGATACAGTTGAAAGGTTAAGAGCTTTAAAAAAGTATACAAATAGGGACTTTTACAGCATGGCAGCCCAGTCCTACCCTGGACTTCCAGGAGGCTTTGATCAGGCTCCGTTTCTGTTTCCAGAAGGCTACAAAAATATCCTTTTTATTTTAGAAACTTGCACAATTTTTCTCCCTCTTCCCTTCGCACGGAATCTAATAAAGCAATGAAACTAATAAAGTGAATTAGGTCTTGAGCCGGGCACTAGCGCACAAGAGCCCTTTATGCCTTTCCTTGCAATATGGAGAGTTGAGCTCACAGGAAGGTCTCCAGCAACGCGAGAGAAACGGATCTGGTTTGAAGTGCAATGTCTGCAAGCAATCCGTACACCTAAACGTAATGCTTTGAAGTTAAATTGTATTCGGTGCACTTGAAGTCCATTTCCTCCTCAAGCAAGAATAGGCGCAGAAATGCGTCTCTAACGCAAAAATGCAGAAAATGGAAGACTGAAGACAAATGCACTTGTGAAAAGCTAGACGTGTCGGACCGCGTGCTGTGCCATGCCCACAGTGGCCTTAAAGAGAAAGATTGAGAAAGACAGACTTTCATTTTTTCTTGAGAGGATATTGTGTAGCCAGCTGTACTGTACTTTAGCGGGTCTGTGCACTCTATATACTGCTGAACAGCTAGATGGTAATCAATTATAACCCTTGTCACTTGGGGCCATGGGTATAGCAGCTGGCCACAGGAAGCACGAGTTCCATTGCCTCTCAGCCAATCAACTGCCTCCAGCTGTCCCCACACTTAACCACCATTCAAAATGTGGCTGCTGCGTGCTACTGACGAGGTTCCCTCACCGGACTTTCTTTTCCAGTTCTTCCTTCCTAATTCTCAACAGTGCAGACACATCCGCCTCAGGGTCCAACCACCACCCTCCCCCAAATACATCATTTTGGCCTCTGCCTTTTTGACATATTCTCTCTGCACTCTTTCCATTGTCTTTTGAGTCTCTCTCTCTCTCTCTCTCTCTCTCTCTCTCTTTCGCTCACTCTAAACGTCTTTCTCATTCTTTTCTTTCATGTTCGTGTACTTTCGTCTTTCTTTGCCAGCACTGCTATACTTTCCTCCTGCTCTTGGAGTTTTTTCACAGGTGTTTGTGTGGGGGGATTTGCATGTTCTGTGGATATCCAGCCTGTGGAGAGCAGGCCAGCCGGCAGATCAAAGACCAGCCCTGTAAAATGATATGAAAGAGTCCCCCATTAGCATCCATCAGGGTACCCTGAAAGCTCCCTGCTCGGCTAAGGGGGTCTTAGGGCCCCCCAAAGTGAAAGACAGTCTGTAGAGCATGAGCATTGAAGGGGGTTAAAACAGACAACCCATCCGAGGACATACAGGATATATATTATAGGAAGGGATGAAAATTCCCACAACACACTGAGGTTGTTTTTTCTACCTCTCTCCTTTTCTCTCTCATCTCTCTCTCTCTCCTTGTCTTAGATTTCCTTATAGTGTTGAGACTGTAAGCGGAGAATATCTCCATCTGTGCACCATCTCCACTCAACTCGGCGAGTCTAGCGCCGTATCCTCTGTACCCCCTCTCTGTTGGAGGGTCAAGGTTAGTTCCGACAGCAGCGCGAAGGGAATGGTTCAGCCTGGTGAATTGCATGGTGTTAACAAGCTCTCTCATTTATCAGTATGATCACCTTAACCTTAACTTTTTCACAAATAAAGTACGTTTTAGATATGGTGTCATGAAACTCTGAGATTTTTGTACTTTTAGAAGTACCTCAATTTCAGTGTACTATAGTACCATAGTGCTTCATTGTAAGTGTTGTGGATTTCAGACCAGCCCTACAAATATGCCATATGGTTTTGCATCAAATGTATAGTTACAAAAGCTGTAACAAAGCCACACATAAGCATTAACTGCTCCCTAAACACTGTAGGATCCCATCAAACCTTTGGTGCCCCCATATGGAAGAGAACAGGGGGCCCCTGCTGTAGCACAGTTATGTAACCCCACGGCCCTCCCAGGCTACTTACCCGCACAGATTCACACACATGCACACACGTACACACATGCTCAGACACTCTGTTTGCATGTCCCTTTGTGCCGACTGCTCAAACGTACGTGTGTGTTGCACATTTGAACAATGTCTGCATGCAGTTTCCCAAAGAAACGGCCATGAGTGCCTTCATTTTTTTATGATTTGGTGCAAAAGCTTTGTAAGCATGTTTGTTTGTTCATTTAAATCCGTAGTTACTTCTGCATTAATGTGCATGCACATGCTAATGTGCGTGTGTGACCACGTGCCGCTGTCCCAATAATGGATGTCCCGTTTGGCATGCCGAAGACTCGGCTGTCCGACCGAGGACGAGTCTCTTAGCCACTCACAGAAGAGGATGTGATCTCACCCGTTAAAAATCCAACCTATGTCGTTTGCTGCTCATGACTTAATCCAGGCTTCTTCTTTGTGTTAAGCAGCCCCCTTCCACAGCCCACCTCCCCTTCTCTCGCTCTCTCTCTCCTTGTGTCCCCAGTTCCTGTTGGATAGGAGGAATGAGGCTGGACTGGGTGAAGGACTTTTGTACTGTACTGTATGAGTTTGGCAGATGCAAACCTCTGTTACTGCCTGACCTTCACCTCCGATTATGAAAGTATTACTCAAGTTGTCAAGAATTGGCTTGTTTGGTGCTTTACAAATGAACATATTCTGTATATGCCTTAGTGGAATTAGAAATACATTTTTGTTAACATATATAAACCATAAAAATATATGTACAGTATGTATGTACACTGACATTGACAAGTTCAGAGCCTTACTCTTGCTTTATTTATATTTTTCTTATTGTAATATCACCAAAATTAGGGTATGACACAAATTAATATATGGACATTATGTTGTGACTTAAAAATCCCAAATAAATAAAAACTTTCAGACATATGCCTTCAGATCAGAGCCTTTTGTACAAATGAGGGTCATTCAAGTAAAACCGGGCCTTGTCTCTAATATGCATAATAAAGATAAAACAACCCGGTTTAACTTGAACGACCCTCACATATATTTGTTCATATATGCTCATACTTTAGATTTTTGTACCGGCAATGCTAATTGTGATACTGAGCAAGCGTTTTATGGCAATCTATAGTAACCTTACCACTGCCCCAGTGCTCAACAACTGTCCCGGCAGCTGTTGGGACCCGGCAGATGACGGTGGCACATCATAACTCACTGATGTGAGGAGCACTGGCTATGCAGCGGCTGCAGCCTGCGCTTCCTGTCAGAGGTGCAAAGAGCCTCTGTCTTAAGCTACTTGGAGGGTCACAGATGCCACTTAAAAACTCTGTTATAACTTTTATTCTGCAACATCTGTTGTCACATGTGTTATGATATATAGCTATAAATAGTGTATGGACAGTACTTGTCTTCAGAAAGCAGGTGCAAATCATGCATGTACAGCCAGCGTTAAAGGGATAGTTCAGCCAAAAATGTCATTCTGTCATCATTTACTCACTTTTGTTTTGTTGTGGGCCTGTATGAGTTTTATTATTGTGTTGAACACCAAAAGTTATTTTAATATAATTTTAATAATCTTATGTTACAGTACCCATTGCCTAGCCTGGCTCCGCCCTCCTATGTGCTTCCGCTTGATTTTCATTTCGCTTCAGTACTACATCTGGGACCGCTAAGAAGAGTTTCGTTTTCTCCTGCAAAAATCTGCAGGACCAATCAGCGAACAGAGGGGGGTGGCTAAGAAAGATGACGTTGAGGTTGTGCGTCAGTTTGAGTTGTAGTTCAGTAATGGCAGCGGAGAAAGACGTGAGAAAAGCTATTCGGTCCATTGTTGCAAAACTGCCAAATATACAGAAGTTAAAGCCGGAGCAAGAACCAGGTTTGCTAAGTTTTGTTTGTCTGACTTGTTGTTTCCGGCCGGTTTCGGCGCATGACATATGTCACGACCAACGTTAGCGATTGCGTATGGCAGATCATGAGTGACTCTGGGCAGATCCAATAGTTTTAAACTTCAACAGAGGACCCTCCTTAACGGAAGTAACGCTTTGCAATGGAGCGTGGCCAGACTCTAGAGGTCGACCGATATGGCTTTTTCTCTGGCCGATGCCGATATTTAGAAATCAGAGCAGCAGATGGCCGATATGTTTGGCCGATTTTCTATATGTACATAATAATCAAAATGTTCTCATCATTAGCAGATATTTTAAATGTAAAAATGTCACTATTTAAGTCTAAAGTATTAAAAAAAATTAACCTCCTCTGCACCATGCATTTATCAGACACAGATATTACCTGACACTCTGCTGTCATCATCTTTGATCAGTTTTTTACCATGGCTTTTATTGCTTTGTAGGATAAAATCCTTATTTGGTAGACCTGATAAATTATTTAATCATTATAAAGTTAACATAGTAAATGTCTATGTTTTTTAGTTGAGACTGTTATTTAGGGCAAATCTTTCTAAACACATTTACATTCTCATTTCTGAGGCGCTATAAGTGACTGATTGTGCTGACAGTGACGTCTTGTGAGTTTAGTGTTGGGACAGATCTGTTGTTTCAACCGTTCATTCAAACGAATCCGTTCAAAGGAGTCAGTTCGCGAATCGAACGCGCTGTGTTCTAATCCAGGCTGAGCAGCGCAAAACTGTAAACAAAATGTTACTGTAACAACACGAAAAACATTTCCTCGGTGGATACGATTTGGTCTTCCGACCTTTCGCCATCGTGTCAGTGAGACAGTTTAAAGACAGAAATCATGCGCGCGCGGCTCTGCTCTCTCTGTCACGCAAACAAAAATCATCATCACTCATTAATTACATGAAATGAGCCTAATCTTTGCACGGACAGTGCACCGCGAGAGATAAGCCCGTCGCGCTGTTGTACTGGCTGCTTAATTTGCGCAATCCCGCCATCGTTTACTAAAGCTGTTTGTGAACAAGGCACGGCTGCACACACACGGGAGCGATCTGCTTGCAGCAAGAGGCAGCGTCACGAGTTCTACAACAACGCTTAGGTGCTCGGTGATGCGCCTGCCTATATTAATCGGCCTAATTTTGCAGCAAAATCGGCTAAAGCCGATTTTTTAAAATATGCCAAAAATCGTCCAATTAATCGGCCGGCCGATAAATTGGTCGACCTCTACCAGACTCTCTGTACAAATGAAATTAATCTACGAGAGTCTGGTTGGACCAGGCTACCCATTGTCTACCATAGTAGAAAAAACACATACTATGGAAGTCAATAGGTACAATCAATCGTATGCTTACCCTCATTATCAAAATATTTTTCTTTTATGTTCAACAGAAATAAGAAACTTATACAGGTTTAGGGCAACATAAGGGTGAGTAAATGATTTTTGGGTGAACTATCACCTAAAACTGTGGAAAAAAAGAAGTGGAAAAAAACAACCACATACAGTAGGAGAGATTTCCAATGAGGGAGTTAACATTCTTGTTTAGTAAAAGGATTCGTAGGAGATGTGTCATATTGCTTTGGAATTAATGCACATACCAAAGTTATTGCAACTCATTCATAGCGGATGGATTGATCGGTTTCTGAACATCTCAGGGCATTGATTTGCATCAGTGCTTTAGGCCAAACTGCCACCTCATACACATTCCAATGTTCCTTATCTATTCTAAGAACATTCAGCCAAGTTTTATTTCTTGTTCTGTTAGATTGTGTACATTTACTTTTGTGTACTGACTGAGCCAAATACAAGCCTACACACAAAGACGCATTTCTGTGTTCAGGTGCAAACCTGAATATAATCATACTACTGGACATATTAAACATACACTAACAATGTGTGGGCTGTTATTCACTATTATAAAAAAAAACAAAATAAATATATTATGTGCATGACTGCATTTTCATATCATTCATGCCACATCCACAATATGTTTTCAATTAAAAATACATTTTTCAGATAAACATAATATGACCAAACATGATTATGGTTTTCAAAGAATGCTTTCATGGGTGTTAAAACGCTTTAAAAACAAGTGGATGGGAAAGAAAATAAGTGGATGGGAATGGGTCTGTATTGCATCACATTATGTAAACCGTTTTCATACAGATGTCATCTATCAGTTAATGCACTACACCTTATACTTTGCTCTGTGGTGTGCAATCTGAATTAACTTGAAAAAGGTGCTTAAATAATGCCAACTAAAAGATGAACCCCGTCGCCATTTTTATATGTTGTGGTGCTGAGGGCAATGATTGAGATGCAGTTTGAACAATGTTTGCGTACATGACCGAGCATGGCGTGTGAAAAGGCGTGGTTTAATCAAAACGCACACATTAAATGGCGACTGTAGAAAGCAGAAGCCGAATCCTGGACATTTTTTTTTATCTAAAAAGAGGACATGTCTGGGAAAAGAGAATGTATGTTCACCCTACTGTTAGATATCATATATCTAATTATTTTATAGCATAATCATAGGTTAAAAACACAACATAACAATGACTATAGGCCATTTTTATGTGTACGTGAGGGTTCGCCTACATTGCGCATGACGCAGTTTTCGTCATTAAAAGATTTACACATACTGCCAGATTTTTGAAGCCAGGACAAAAAAACAGAATGCGTCACCGGATTTTTACTGCTTGTTTGTGTGACGCGCACAATCATTTTATGTCACCATGCGCTTAGTTAATCTACTGATCGAACACATTAACGTGTAAGGAATAAAAATATAGATATAGCCATAACACTCATTACAATATGCTAACTGGATAACAGTGCATATAACTTATTGCATAGTTTAATAAAATAGTGTTTGTTACCTGCATCAAATCAATTACATCCTAATTTGTCGTTTCGTTTAATCTCAGAGTTTAACATTATTCTAGCAATTTCTTTTTTCTTTATTTAGTAAGTTAACTTAAATATGTGAGAACGAAAATATATTTGTAGTGATTTGCATGAGGAGAATATGATGTTAGAAGCTTCATTTTAAGCATTTAGTAGCCTAATTTATTTGCAATAAACAGTTTAATAGGCTATTTAAAAGTATTATGTTTTTTGTGTTCATTTATATTTCTTGTCACTGTGTGCAGGTTCTTTTTTTGTAGGCTATATAACATCCCAATAACTTTTTTTTTTTTACCAAAAAGGCTTAATTAATGTCTGGTTTCATTATGATTTAAAGCAGTATCAATAATGTCAAAAATGTGACGTGCAGTCAAGTTTGTGTGGGTGTGTGTGTATGCTGTTTAAATGAGTGTTCTCACCAATACGCTTGTGATTCGTGAAGTTTTGACAAATTTTAATAGACTTGTTGTTTCTTATTCAAAAGTGCATCCAAAGATTCAGGCCCACCTCGGCTTAATCTATGCCCACCCATATGTCACGTTCTGCATCCGCCAGTGCTAACTAGTAGGGCTGTAACGATAAATCGCGTGTCCCATTAAAGAATAACCAAACCCCTGTTCAGACCTTGGCTCCACCCACTGGCAATATTTGAAAAGTGTAAGAAAAGGCAGACCCCAAAGAAGTTAGGGGGGACGAACTGAGCTCCATATCAATCTAAAATCATTATGTGTCGGAGTCGTTTATAATGTGCATTTAAAAAAGCAACACTTGTTAAACAAAATCATTCAAAATATTCTTTATTATCATGAAAATACCCGAAACAATCTGAAGAACGGCGATATAAATATTCCTCTAGACATTTTCTGGAATAGCGTTTGTAATGCTGCTACTTCTGTGGCACAATTGGAGTTTCTGCACGAGAGCACCCTCTGGCTCCGGATGTGCCCGGAAATTCATTCAAATTCATTTATTGAGAAAACGCGCATTTGCACGATTAATTGTTACAACCCTACTAACTAATAATTGTAGCCTATTTGCTAGCTGCAGACCTAAGATCAGCTTAGGGAATCTCTATGGCTGATTTTAAAGACATCTACATTTTGCTAATATGTAGTACTGTCTACTGTGTAGTTTACCTGGGCTTGGACTTAGGAATATTAGTATTATTAATGCAAATTAAACACCTTTTCTATTTATTTGTTTAAATGCTATGTATGCAAGTTGCCTATGCATGCTTTTCTACAATATTCACTAATGGTTAACACCCAGTCATGCATTAAAAAAACAAATACCGTCCTATACCGTAAAGCCGACATAATTTAAAAAAACCTTGATATACATTTTTTAGCATGGTCGTTGTTAATGAAGGAACTGAATATGTTGCCGCAATTGTTTTGTTGGCTACAAAAACACATTTCAAACACTTGAGCATATGTCCTCAGATCAGAGCTTTATAGGATCATGAGAAACATGAACTTTTGACCCGTAGTGTATGCTGGACACTGTGTAAAGCGAGAACATGGAATCCAGCTGCTTTTGCGCTTTTCATTAAATGCAAATGTTTAAGAAGTAGTAATATGCACCTCTGGCGCATTACGGGCCACAGCATGTGAATTCATTGCACATTCTATGCTCGCATAGCTCATCGTGGAATGCGTCTCACGAGACCTGTTTCCTTCCCACCATATTATCTGCTGTTTTGTCTGAGGAACATCCAGCGCCCCTCATGCAATACAAAACATACATACTCATCGAGTCTTATGTGCTTAGATGGAGCCTAGAACCACCCCTGATAATCTGAGGTAGCTTGCTCTCATAGTCAGCACAAGGTTCCGAAACATTCCCAGCACTCCCAATCCGTGGCATGGCGGATGTCATTACCTTGTTCCTAGCCTGGCTCCCTCCCTCCCTCTCCTCATAACATCCAATTGATTTATTCCTGATTGCTTAAAGCTTGTTTGAAGCTAATGCTGTTGGATTTGGTCCATATGAGGACGGAGCGGAGGGGTCATCTATAACAGTTTTTTCAGTAGCTCATTATTCTTGCGCCAAACAATCCAAGGACCCAATTTCCTTCTTGGCTGTCCATAAAACTGACAGATGGCAGAAACCTGGAAAGACATTTTTTTCTGTTCTGATAATCATTAACCCCTCAAATGTCAAATACAAAACTCCCCCGCTTTTTTTTTTTAAAGGTGAGGAATTTTTCAAGGGGGAGGGACGGGAAAGTATGTGGAATGGCTTGAGGGTGCACTCTACCAAAGTCAAAAGGCTCACATGATCTTGTACAGGATGTAGATATGGTGCAGAGGTGTTGTAAGATAGTTTGTCTTGCTTTACGGTCGTTCTACCTGAGCTGTTAGACTCTTTCAAGTGGAGGAGTTCCCTGCACAAGGTCCGCTTTCATGGAACTGCTATTTGGAGGTTTAGAGGACATGGGACAGATCGCCTGGCCTCCAGGTCTCTCGATTTCTGCGGGAAATGCCTCTGTGATAAATGCAAGGCCTGGAACAACAGCTGAAGTAGGACTTGGCCAGATCCCTCAACTGTTTGAGACACGAGAGCAGTTTCCTCATAGCTTGGCTCAGGCTCATGAATGACCTCTTAGATTTTTTCCAATAATAACCAAACTTCTCTACTCAGCATTTAAAACACCCTTTTCTTCCTGTTATTTTTATTTTAGTTCTTGTTCTTTCTTTTCTTCGAAATTTCCAACCCTGTCACATTCTGGCAAAGCTTGTGCAAGTTCAGAGCTGAAACCTAATCTATATCGCAGCAGACTGCAGAGCCCAGGACAGAGTCTGAGCAGTGGGTGGGTGGGCGTGTATGGGGGCTATTGAGGGGGGCTAACAAGCCTTTTCTTCTTCTTGGAAAGAAAGATGAACGCTGCTGTATTACCATTTCCGATAGGTGAAATCTATGTATCAGACATGTTTTAAAAATGCATCTTAGCACAAAATATTTTCATCATTATCAAAGACCGAAGATTAGAGGCATTGCGGATCATCTTCGTTATTAATGTCACGTCTTTGAAATCATCAGCGTCTGCTCATGTTTCTTGTTGAAGTTGGCAATCTGTTAATTTGCTCTAAGCGACATTTTACTTTGCCATCTTTCATTGCGGTCACTGACCTACTGTAAATATGTAGTTAATCTCTCCCCCGTGTATTTGAAATGTCACGGCTGATGAGAGAACATGTATTTGCTTGTTATGGATTTCCTATGGAATGCACACTTTCGGTCATACCCACGTTTCATGTTTTAATAAGCAGTCATTATGAAGTATTTATTTTCCAACAGGGTGTGGAAGCCAAACCTGTTAGTACACTACCGATTCACCCTCCCCAGGCCCACCATGCCTGGCCCCATGGTTTGAACTAGTCTCTCGTGTTTTCCAAGCAAGAATAGGAGGTTTGGGTAGGATAGGTGCGCTGTTACATGACATTGAATATCAAGCAGATTGAGAAAGAAAAACTAAAACTTGAATAGACACTATATGGGGCAAATAAGCAACTTTTCGTCTGCAAAATACTGATCTATGGAGTTCTATGGAGTTTTTTGTTTTTTGTGGTCAAGCTGAGAGCCACTCGGATGCCTGCACTTTTATTTCTGTTATGTAGCTTTTCGTGCTCAGTGAATGCCGTGTATACGCGGGTCTATTAAAGTCAGAAGGGGGAGAGAGATGTCTGACTTTATATGACTCTTGAATGGTGGAGGGGAGGGCAGGAGCGTCAACATGCAATTCTAATGATGGCGACCATTCACAGACACAGGAAATGCTTGACCTCACACCCTGAGCGACGACAACAACAGCATGGCTGTGTTAAAGGTGTTATCGGGTATAAATTAGAGGTTGGCAGTGACGGTGGTCTACATGCCTACAGCTAACGGCAACCTTGGCCTTCTGGTATCATATACCATGTGATACAGTTTATATTCTTAATAAATTCTAATAAAAAATGAATGTAAACTTATGAACTTAAATTAAGCCAGGTGTTTGTTGAATTAAGCGTTCTGATTTCCTTTGATGTTTGGTACAAAATAATTACATTTTCTTTCTGCTTGTTTATCTCTGTGTAACCCTCGTCTCAATTTCTCTAATTCGATACATGTAACAAAATTACCTGGATGATGCTTTTGATGGTGCATGTGACAGGATGTTAAAGAGATGTGCAATTTTCTAGAACTAACTATTTTCCTCCTCTGACCTCGTTTACTGACCCCAGTCTCAATCCTACTATTGTGCCAGCTCAAGCCTTGACTAAGGGCAACTGATTCAGGCTTTAATGGCGTGACTGCTGTAGATCATAATGCATTGCCTTGCTCTCTACTCCCAGCATATACTTTACCCCTGCAGAGGAATTCAGATGTAGCTCTACTGCTGTCACCGTATTGCAACAGGAATGCTTTTCTGCATAGCCTGTTCGTTCATAACTGCTTCTTTATACTGTCTGCATACTTCCTGAACCACTCAAGCTAAGCAGCGTGGAAGGAGCCGTCGCTTAATGGTCTTTTGGTCTCTCCGAGCATCTTTTATGGCCGAGCGCTAGGGTCCAGATTGGTCCCTCCCCAGTTCATTAGAAGCTTGTTGTCCATTCTTCGTTTCTGTCATTCTCATGGAGAGCTCTAGAAAGGGACCCGGGGTAGGTGGGGAAAGTCAGGGGGGTTGACCCATCAGTCTGGGGGGGCTGACCCTTGACATGCTGGGAAGCTCCAGAGTGTGGAAGTCGAGCCCTGGAGAAATTAGCGGGGGGAGAGAGGCATTTCCAACCCACATCCCCAGCAGAGTTTCTCTTTCCTCATCAATGGCTTCTTAGCATTCACACCCTAAGAATGAAGCAGAGTTCTGAATCCTGAATCGGCGTGGAGGGAGGGTAATGGAGATTACCTTCCAGGAGATGAAGGGGGTGGGGGAATTGAAGAAAGAGAAAATGGGAAGAAAGAGAAAGGGGGGAAATGTGAGAATTTGAGGGCTTTAGAACTATGGTTTATCCCAGTAGGCTCTGGTCAGATTTTCTTCAGTTGACCCACGAGCCCTCATTGGGGATAGGATTCAAACAGACCCGTTGGTCTGGTACCAGCCACTGTTTATACTCCCCCTGCCTCAAATAGCCGCTAAAAATAGTGCTGTCCTCTCCTGACTGATCCAGGAAAAAGCCTGCATCCCTTTATATAGCCTTTGCATGACACAGCATGTCAGAGTTGTTTCCCCTACACACCCCCCCCCCCAATTTCTCTGACACAAAGCATCTCTCTGTTTTCAATGGAACACATGTATTAGATTGAGTGCAGAAAGCAAGGGTCACACTCCTGTCAGTAATTGCAATGCTATTATAAATGAGCTAACCTGATTAGGGCAGAGATGTAATTGAAAGGTGAGCCCAGCCTGTGATGTGGACTGGCTTCTCAACTATGTGAAAAAATTCCAGAGGTAATGGATGAAAAATTGCTTTTTTTCCTAAGCGCAGACTGGAGCAGACAAAAAGTTAAGAATGAGCATGCCTCTCCTGCAGTGATGGGAATAACGGTGGTGTTAAAAAGTCTGAGCAACTTGGTCACTTTGTCGCTAGATTTAGCAACTTTCTATCACTTTAGCGACTTTATAGGACATATCTAGCTATCTTTTCTGGCGTGGTTGGAGACTTTTGTAGACTGACATGAAAATACGCGTCGTTTTCTCTTCTCAACGAACAGTTGTGCTGCTGCTGTGCCCCATCTCAAAGCACTGACATGCAGCCCGGTCATTGCACATCAATCAAGTACAACAAGCTCAAAGGTAGCGGTCGCAAACACGAAGTATAAAGCACTACTTTTCTATTGTTGAGGTGAAAGGCAAGAATGTTTGTTTAATGTGCAACTTATGCCCATGAAGAAAAAGTCTTTCCACGTTTGTGGCAAGTAATTCTGATCTAATAAAGCACCTCACATCATCACATGCTGCCACAAAATTAGTGATTTCTCTTTAGTATCCATTTTAGTCATTTAACATATGTCATTTTGTAAGGGGCATTCAAGTTATTTGAAATATTAGAATTTTTTAAGTAACACAGTTATTACTTTTCCTGGTAATTAATCACTTTTATAATAATGTAACGCAGTTACTAACTCAGTTACTATTCGTGAGAAGTAATTAGTAACTATAACTAATTACTTTTTTAAAGTAACGTTCCCAACACTGCTCTCCTGCTCCCTGAAACCACAATGTCCTCATTACACAGTAGGCAGTTGATCTTAAAGGACAAGTTCGGTATTTTACACTTAAAGCCCTGTTTTCAGATTGTTTATGATGAAATAGAACGGTTTTGACTGAAATTTGGACAAATGATGCTGGCCCGAGAATTTTCAGGTGTTTCCTGTATCACCTCCCACCTCTATAATGGGTTTATAGGTGCACAGGAACAATCCTTCCTAAAATGCATTAAACTTTCTAAAGACGTGAAACTCACCGAGTGGTCAGGGGTGTTCACTGATATGCTCACACAAAAACCGCTGCAAGATACGCACTTCAACAGATTTTATCATAGTTTTTGCCAACTCCATTGACTTGTATTAGATGTGCTGTGAGGTACGGTATTACTCCGCGCCGGGAACCCGTTTGTATTCTTGCAATTGGCAAAGGCGGATTATCGCCACCAACGGAGCTGGAGTGTTTATTATTCAAGCTCTGAACGGAAGAATATACGGGTGTGAGGTGTTTGGAAAAATAGGTCCACAAGTTTACAATGAACGGTAAAACACCTGTTGGAAAGCATCTTTTGCAGCGATTTTTGTGTGAGCACATCAATATACACCCCTGACCACTCGGTGAGTTTCACGTCTTTGTAAACAAAAGTTTAATGCATTTTAGGAAGGATTGTTCCAGTGCACCTACACCCATTGTAGAGGTGGGAGGTGAAACAACAAACACCCGAAAATTCTGGGGCCAGCTGCATATGTCAAAATTTCAGTCAAAACCGTTCTAATTCATCATAAATAATCTGAAAACAGGGATTTAAGTATAAAATACCGAACTTGTCCTTTAAATAGAAGAGATATAGAAATTGAATTATTATTATTATTATTATTAAATTCTGTTTCTCTAATGAATCTTATGACTTTGAGGGGTTCAGATACAAAAGCCGATTTACGCCACCTTGGTCAAAAATTAGATAATGATTGTATCTTACACGTACTATATATGTTCATTCATTGACATTCATCATTAAGAAATAACGTTTTTAGGCAGAGTGAATTAAGAGTCTAATAAAAGATGCTAATTAACAAGAAATCATGCCCAGACGCACTTTGCATCTGAAGAGTTTGGTTCCAAAACGAGATCTCCGTTTTTAAACATTTTTGTCAAAACATGTTTATTATTATGTAATTATGTTTTTACTGTTTTATTTTGTTACTTAGCTGTATTTTTTTGTTTTAAAGGCTTAAATCAAAACACACCAATTGCAGTTTGATTGATATTAATTGGAATGCAAAATCAAAAAACGAGATCTTTGAAAAATTAAAGTTATCTCATTTTGGAACCAAACTATATATGTTCATCAATTGACGTTCATCCTATGGCCATTAGAAAATACCGTTTTTTTTAAGGCAGAATCCATTAAGAGTCAAATAAAAGATGCTAATTAACAAGAAGATGCACTTAGCAGGTTTTGCATCTGAAGAGTTTGGTTCCAAAACCAGATAACTTTTTAAAGTTTTTGTTTTTAAACTTTTTGTCAAAACATGTTTATTATTATTGTATATTTAGTTATAAAAGCTTTTATTATTAACACAGACAACTTTGAATTGCCAACTTTTCCAGTTGGTTTATTAGTGTAAACAATCTTTGTAGGTCGGGTTTTGTAGTAATAAGCACTGAATAATGGTGTTCTTTTGTTGTGTGATTATTCATTGACATGTTATTGTTGTATATGTTTGGAGGATGTGTCTTTTGTTTTGTTGATGTGTATTGCATATCTTTAGCAGTCCCTAGAAGTCAATGAAATGAAAAGGCCATTATGTGTATAATGTAACGCTATAAAGCTATCATTGCAGGCAGCAGTGAATGGAAGCATACATTTATGTTTTTGTACCAGATCAAGGTGTTCTAGAATTTCCCTTTAGGATTTCCTAAAATAAACGTTGAAAGCTTCAATATTCTTTTCATGGAAATTAAAGATTTAAAGCATAAAAGTCTTTTTTGGAAAAGGGGGTGTTTTTATAAGGCACAGCCTGGTGGTTAAGGTGAATGTTTTATTTGTTCAATTGTTCATTTATGAAGTGTTGTTGTTTGATAAAGTTCATGCAGGTGTGAGGATCTCATTTAGGTCACACTAGCTGTGTCCGCTTCAGGCAAGACATAGAGAATGATTTTAGGAAACGGAAAAGAGAAATTCAGAACTGAATCCCTTTGAATAGAGGCATCGTTTGATATCTCTCTGAACTGACTTGGAATCATTCCAAACACAACAAACATTTTAAAGCCACAATGGACCCACTCAGATTTGATCAAATGGCTTTCAGGCAGTTGTGCGTTTATACCTGTGTTGTGAGGTTTTTTTTAGTTAGAGCAAAAATAATCATTGATTATTATCATGGAAGGATAATATCACACTTTGACTACATGGACAAAGTAAGATGTTGTGTTTATGATACAGCAGATAATGTTTCAAAGTGCCACTCTGCAGGTGCATTCAGCTATACAAGCCTTCAATGACTCATGATCTAGTTACAATTTTATTTTTATTTTATCATTTCTTTGACCATATGAATTTATCATACTGTATCATATTTTATTGACATATACCTGATGACTATAACACAAGATATTTCCCTTTGTCTTTTCTGGCTTGTTAATGTTTGACTGCCTGACTGAACAGATTTAATCAATGGTTGTATCAATGCATTATTCAGATAAGTGAATAGACTTCTGCAAATCTAGTGACTCAGAACTTTGAAATGTTTTGTCATGTTGCATGGCAACTTAAGGAAACATACTTTGTCTTTATTTGACCCATAATCAATTTAATATTTGTTTCTTCTATTAATATATTTTCTTTGAAGTACTTTCCTTGTTAGCGCTGAATAGTAGCATGTGAGCATTTTTCATAAAGTTATTTTTTTTTCTTTTAACACTTATTAGCCAATACATACATTCTTGTCTGTTATTAGCATGCACATCTTGTGCCAAGATTATAAGATTCAAAGTAAGCAAATGAAATGTTCAAACACTGATAGTATTGATGTAAACTCAGATGGTTTGATTACAAATTGAAGCAATGAATTGAAGTTATTTTAAACCGTATGTTCTTTAATTGTTTTTTACGTAAGGGATAATGTATAGGCAGCAGGTGAAGGGTCTTGTATCACAATGAAAGGGCTAATTTCGCTAACAACCTGCTGCCTGTACATTAACTCACTTATTACAAGGCTATTTAACTCATAGGGTAAGGAGCATTAAATATTTATTTGAAATAAATTTTTACGAATACAGACCTTTTGTGAGGAAAACACGTTTACTTTCTGTTTTAGGATAAGGCAAGACTTTCAAATGTCACAAACACACTATTTGGTTTAATCATTTGTAAATGTAATGTTATTAAAATGCATATTTATATTTCATTTTATGTAATATTAAACTGTATCTGTCAAAATGATTTGCAGCATTCAGGTTACCGTGTGTTATTAGTTATCTGAAAAGAATAAACCTTGGAATGCCAAGACTGGCCAATCAGAATCCAGCGTTTTAGAGCGCTGTGTAATAAATAAAGATTGATTTGTGGAACTGATTTTACTTTTGTTATTTAACACTCCAGGTTATCTTTTAGTTTTAGGGAGGGCAGCCAAAGGACCTGTTGTAAAGTTTCTGTTCAACGCTGTAAGGTGTAAACAAGCGGCATCATAAACCTAAAGTTTATGCAACTCACCCAAGTAATAATTCAATTCAATTTAATTTTATTTATATTCACAATTTATATTCATTTATTTATATTCACAATTGTTAATTGTTGCAAAGCAGCTTTACATGAATACACAGAAAATCAATAGATAATATAAGAAGTAGAATATTGCGGCTAAGGATAAACTGTACAAGCAAGCGTATTAATAATGTTACGTATACAGTAAAGTGCTAAGTTAAGCCAAAGTTGGCTGACTCTCCCGGGGAAGAAAAAAACCCCTAGGAGAAAACCCAGTGGGAAAAACTCCTAGAAGGACAAAAACCCTTGGGAGAAATTAATATATATTTAAATATATAAACACGGTAGGGATAGGAAGCGGGTAAGCGGATTAAACTGGTTCAGCCAGTGGTCGTTGGACGCACATCGGCTGGGCATCAGTAATGCAACATTCAGCAGTGCTGTTATTCTCTTCAAACTGTTGTGTCTGACATTAAAAGCTGTAATTTCAAAAATCCCTGACATTTTCCCCCCAGTATTAAGCGTTACAGCCAAAACAACATCCACCCTTCTTAAATAAACCCAAACAGAGCAGCGAGCCTGTCCTGTGGGAAGGTGTTGCTTGACCACAGCTGTCATCACACCTTGATCAATTCACTTTATTAGGGGACCTATCTTATAACAAGCACATGGTTTCACAATGCTTTAAAACTTTAAATCAGATTTTGCATTAATTTTTAGCACTGTTTTTTCATTTTACTCCGTCTTGGTATGTGCTCCCCTTTATCTGTGTCAGCTGTTCTATTGTGTTATGGGTTTGTCGGGCTGGTATGCAGCAGGAATCTTTGGATCAAGGTAATTTCACTCTGTTTGAGATTTTCCCAGGATGTTAAGCTTCCCGATACCTTTGTGCGCCTCTGCAAGCGAGATAGCAAGCGACACATGTAGCAAACGCACGCGCGATAGCCCTTCGGGTTTGACGCCAGCAGCAAAGCGGGAGGATCTTAAAAGATAGGATCGTAAATTACACCCAACGCTATAAAATTTTCCAAAAGGATTAGATTAGTGCAGCCTGATCCGAGTGTAGGGCTATTGTAAAAAATCATGTGTGGTGGTGGGTAATCGTTGGGGTACTTGATTTGCGATGCCCCTTGTAGAGGAGGCCTCCATAAGGGGTTCATCTTGGTAAATCAAAGAGCTAAAACAAAACAGAGTACATCTGAAAGTAACTTTGTAATGTAAAAGTACTATTTATTTTTAACTCTCATTAAACTTTATTCGTTCATTAAGAATAATTACTAAGGGTTTTTAGGTTGTATGTGGTTCGCACTGCTACTAAAAACCCAAAATGAGGTGACACCTGAAGCATGCCGAACGTGAGAATCTGCAGATGAGCTTATTCACATCTATGCTTAAACCCCATTTGCAGGTCCCAATCCAATAGACTAGAGCAACCATGGTGCAAACGCACCTCAGAATGGCAGGTGTGAGCATGAGAGCTTGCATTTGGATCAGTGAACTGTTGGGAGGTCTGGTGTATACTCAGTGTACATTCTTGAACTATTTCCTGCAGGTGGTTCTTGGCTGATACAAAGAAGAATTTAAAAATCAAAAAGTTAATTTAGTTTCAAGCTATGAAGAGTTGTGTTTCTGCTCAAAAGGCGTTTGATCTTGGCTGCTACATTGTTGATAAAGCTCCCAGGTGGAACTTCTTACTTCTGTTTGATAAGTAATGGAAGAGTGAGCCATGCAAAGTTGGACTGGCATTTTTTGTGCCGACGAATTCTTGAGGGACACAACCTGCCCCCGAAATGTCCTTTTCCAACAATGCTTTTGTTTCTCTGTGTGGGTTCTTTCGCTCTGAGGGAAAATAGGCACTGGACTGGTAAAGTATCAGCCAGCAGCTGTTGCGTGAGTGACAAACTCAAGGGCTTGTGATATGAGAGGCACTGAGGAAGACACTGCAGTAGCTGAACTACTCGAGACAAAAATCTGCTGCTGTGCTTTAAGTGTGTTCTAAGAAAAGACCTGTATGAGGTACTCTGGACACAAAAATATTTGCGCTCCCTCAAGGGCTAAAGCCGGGGGCAAAAGGGTCTGAGCAATCATTTTGACAAATGTCTATCATGTTTATATAAGGATTTTGGAGGAGTCGGGGTGTGTGAATGCTGTATAATGTTGGTTATGTGCTGCAAAAGGGCTTTTCATGTCAAAAGTTTGACAGTGATCCACATTGTCATTTCAGGCTAGACAGACTATGTCTGAAAAAAATGTCTGTCAACACATTGTCCAGGTTGCCTTTTGATGTCTATAATGATGATGGGTTGAAAAATAACATACATTCCTGGACTAATTTTTTTAGTTGAAGTGATATTTTAAAAATAAAGCAATTTTAACCTGGTTTGTGACCGCTGCTGCTTCCGCATGCTCTATATAGCTATTGCTTTAAGGTTTTGTGCACCTGTTGTGGGTTTGTTAAAAGTAAATGAGATATAATTAAGATACAATGTTATAACAATCTCACCAGCATGTTAACAATGCATCACTTTGCTCTCTTAATAGTTTTTAACCTTTGGACACACATCATATTGGGCTAAATGATGACATTTCCAGACAACAGTCAGACTTTGTTTGTGTAATTTATTATGATAAAACTGAGTTCTAAAGAATCAAGTATCAGTTTACCTAAATTTTAACAGACTAGGTCAAAAAGTAAAAATTATCAGCAAAATAAATTAAAAGATTATAGATGGATCTAATCAATTACAAAAATTATGAATCTTTTCTCAGGCTCAAAACTTTTAAAAAGGATCAAATTAAAATAGGTTTTTATTGCATTATATTTAAAGTCATTAAGTACTATTAGTGATACTTTTAATAAGCTGGTATAAAACAAAAATTAAAATAAATTAATGACAGATGTTGATAAAAATGATTTAAGCATATAATGAATTACATAATACTTATTTTGCAGAATATTTAATTTTATTCTGTTCTTTTCAAACATGTGCAGAGTTTCACTGTTTTGTGTTTGTTTGATTTTGTGTGTTGTTTTGAGTGTAATGCAGGGCTGTTACAGTAGCTGTTTACAGTAACAGAAGACATAATAAACTAAGTCAATTAATGAAGCATATCAGATATTTTTGTGATGGATGGTTAAGCGCTCTTGTTATTATTCAGTAAGGACATCTGCAGTTGCTCAACCACGACATTATAACTGTGAGAAATCTTTTATTTTGCTCTTTCTTTAACTTTAAATTAAGAATTCAACATTTACTTTATTGTTGTGCATAAGTGCTGTGTGAAGACTTTAAAAGAGTTACAAAAACTGTTATAATTGAAAGGTATAATTTAATACTTTGCTCAAAAAAATGTTTCTTTTTTATTTGTGAAGTGATATAATACAAAACATTGATTAGCTATTGAACATTCACAAGAATGATAAGATAAGTAGAATATAGACAATACCCTAAACAAATTAAATTAAACTAAAATATAATAGAACAGAATCAGCTGATTGTTACAAGTGCATTTATTGTGTAAATATAGTGGAGCAAAATTGTAAAATCTCAAATTAGTCAGCACCAACTTTTTTTAACATAATTTAATATGCTTAATAAATAAACCATAATTATTTTAAGCTTGTTTGTGGGCCAATTATTTATTAGAATATTTTAGAAATTTTATGTGTATGTTTAACTTAATCTCTGTTTTAATTGTATCTATATTCTATAAAAAATATATAAAAAATTTCTATGTATTTTTGACTGTTTTAGCTACAGTGTTTTAACATCAAAGCAGTTTTTGTGTGCAGCTGTTGCCTGCACAAGAGCAATGTCTTAGTTTAAGTGAAGAGACCACTATGCATTAAATATTTGTTTCTAAACAAATGTTTACTCTTATCCTGTAAAAACTGTAATGCTATTAATATAATATAATGTCCATATATGTCCTCAGTACATATCTTATGATGAACTCTTTAATGTAGGAACTTGTAAGTGTTTATAGCCTAATATTTTTATAGACAGACTTCCATGATTTATGCAGAAACAAAAATATGTAATGAATAATAAATGATTATTTGGAGGATCTTAAAAACTTTGTCTGGGTGTGTCTTCACGGATATCACGTTAATTGCATGCATCCGGGAAATAGCATGAGCTGCTGAGCCCAGTGAGAGCAGCGTGTGTGTGACGTCAAAAACAGCATGGTCAGGTTAGAGAAGAGAGAGAGAGGCGTCAATCGTGGAGGGGCAATAACATCAACATTTGAACCAAACTGTAATGGTGTCTTTGTTTGTTTTATTAAGTTTGTATGCGTCTTTCTCTGAAATATAAACATTTTGTTTACAAAATGTGTATTATAAAAGATTTCCCGACATTTTAAAGTTTAAAAGATGTGCCTATTCTTGTCAGCTGCTTACATTTAAATAGATAAAAATATCAGCCTGCTAAAACGGCTTGCAAAAGCAAATATAAATGATGCTTTAAAAGTAACGTTTGAATCATAAATAACTAAAATATGGCTTCAAACAGAAGGGTTTTATACAGACAGAGGGTTATTTCGATTTTTGGTTGTGTCTATAGAAATTAAAACAATAAATTAAATAAACAACTTTACAAATGACACTTTTACTAAAGAAACCTTTACTGCGCAAAATATGCACCAAATAAATAATGTGTTATTTTATTATAGAATATAGTGATACCATATAGTGATACCCTAACTATCCAAACGCGTTTCAATGGACCCGAAAAGAAAAGCATTGTCCTTATAGTGGTAATAGATGCATCCTTATAACGTTATAAACACCCAAAGCCGATAGTGTGAAGCAAGTTATGAACGTTTTAAGTCATGATATCCCCTTATGATACACCGCATTACCGAAATTTGACGTGTCGGGGGCATTTTGTAACACCTCTTAAGAGATAAAGAACGCGCATAGTTTAAAAGCCAGTAGAAATGACTAAATGTTTAATCTTTTACTGGCTTAAAATTGCCTAATTATACTCATATTTGCTGTGCTAAGAACATTTTCGGGTGCTTTATAGAATTAAATTAATATTTTTTGCGTTTTCATATGGAATAAACACTTTACTTAAAAATAACTTACAAAGTTTAATTTACAAAGTTCTGTTAGAACAAATTCTACAGTCTATGCTCTATTTTGCACTTTATCTCAATTTTTGCATCTGTTATAGGTTATGGACCTTGTAATCAACAGGTTTTTCAAAGCATCCCTTAGGTTGTATTGTCGCGTTGCTAGATATGTAGACATCTATGTAATGATGACAGCTGCGTGCGGCAGACTCAGGGAGTTAATAACGTTAATCAGGTGATGGGTAAATTAGATCAAATTCTTCCTGGCATTTGAGAAGGTGAACTTCCACAGAGAAAGTCTGCCCAGTAACAATCCGCAAGCTTCAGAGGCGCGCAGAAGAACTATTGGCTATGCAAATTGGGGGAGGAAACAATCTACATGCACGGCAAAAAAAAAATGTTTTAAAGAGACATTTCCGATGACTTTCAAAGTGTTAAAACGATGCAACTGTTGCAAAAACACATGGCTGCGGTCTCTTGAGTTCTTTAGAATCAGAGTAACACACTGGAGAACCTTGATCAGTAGCCTAACTTAATTGTATCAGTCTTTTAAAAGCACTGTTTAACATTGTTTCAATGTACATATTTCACGAACGGTTGTAGGGCTGTGTCTCACTTTTTACCTAAATTGGTTTATTGGCGTAAAGAAGGTTTGTTTGAAATAATTTGCATCTTTAGTGACAATTGTGGAAGACTCACAACTTTTGAGAATCCTAAACTACTTAACAGTATAATGCTTTATATAATACGTTCAATGGGGGCAACTCAAGAGAATAACCATCATTCAGCTGCTATCTATGAGCGCGTTGCCTTGCGCTGCATTTCCTAGAAAGCTATCTCATTGACCACAGGCGTTGCTGCCATGTAAGATAGCTCCATTTAGCCTTTCTGATGACGAGGTGATGTTTAAGTTTTCTTTAAAGGCAATAAAATAGTTTCTTGCTATTTCTTGTTTAGGTTGCACAAATATTTGCCACGAAAACCTATTGCACAGTTAATGTAAACTAATATGAAAGCATGCAATGACACCAAAACCACGTAGGTTTTTCTAAAAAAAAAAAAAAAAATTACACTAAGGGACACTGTGTGTAGGTTGTGTGCGTGAGTTTGTTTGTTTATATAGCCTATTTGTGTTTACATAGCGTCAATATAATAGTTACTGAGTTAACAAAGGATAGACGTTACATAGGAGCATTTTGTCTTGCTGTCCATATTGTGGGGGCTATTGATTCTCTGATAACCAAAGCAATAAGGGAGGCAAAAGAAGAGGAAGACAGAGCATGTTGCGTCTGGCCAATAATAAGATCTGCTTGTGAAGCTTGCGTCACAGGCTTACATCTGCAGACCTCAAATGTTGCAGCGAGAGGAGCAGAGCAGAGAAAGAGACTAGTGGGGAAAAGTTTGCAAAAGGAACAGGACTAACCTGGACAGCCCTGTAGACTGTTTTTACATGCCCGAGAAGTCCTTTCTCCTCGTTTGTCACTTCGTAACGATTGTATTTCAAAGTTTATAGACATATTTGAGACCGAAACGGACTGTAACAATCATGGAACTGCTTTGTCTCGAGATGGACACCATTGTAAGAGCCCGTCCCGACCCGAATCTTCTGTATGATGACAGGGTACTACAGAGCTTGTTGACCATCGAAGAAAGGTTTCTTCCACAGTGTTCATATTTTAAATGCGTTCAGAAAGACATTCAGCCTTTTATGCGGAGGATGGTGGCAACTTGGATGTTGGAGGTTTGTAGTTTACATATCCGATCATTTCCGTGCTTATAATGTGTCTTCAGAACGTTTGGCGATCTTTTGTTTTATCAGTGTACAATGCAACTAATTGAGCTACATTCATATTTCCGAAAGAATTGATCCGATTTTGCCGGACTATTTATTTTATTGCAGCCATAAGCGCTGATCTTGGACCAGGTTCACGATTAGATTGAAGGGGATGGAGGTTTTAAACATATGTCAGGGACCAGAAGCGCGTATTTAATAAAGTTTTCGGTCGCGTTAACACAGAGGGAGTCATGCTTTTAAATGTTATTTATTTATTTTTAGGATAAATATTTCCATGCACACGTATGCACTTCAATGCTTGCCGCTGCGCTAGATCTAACCATCGCCATGTTGTTTTTTCTTTCACAACAACTGTATCGCGACAAAATGTTTATAACAAATGTTTACATGTGCCTGACTTGATAAAGGAGCTTTTAAAGTATACAGCCGTGGTTGAATATGGCGTAAATTACTTTCATAGAAATTTGTATAATCTTTTTAAATATATGGTTGCGGAAGGGGCGAGGGCCCTCGCTGCTGCTTAACCCATACTGATCGAAGTCTATAGTCTAGGAATTAAGTTATTTTAATGCCATAATATTTCATATTGCTAGTCATTGGGCGTTGGAAACGTTAGAGGAGGACTTTAGCTTTATTTTCATGTATTAAAAAGTCAGATGAGTCGAGCAGGGGAATTTATAAAAATATTTTAAAATAATTTTTCGGTCCGACAGTGACGCACTCACATAAGACCGCATGCTACTTCGTTTCAAAAATCCCGTTTATATCATATATATTGTCGATTTTATTGTCTATGAATTGTCGGGAATGATGTAAAAGGGGTTGGTGAATATTTAGAGGCAAGAATAGCAGACGTGGGCAATTTATTTATATTTTTAAATATTTTATGAAAATATGACGAGTTTAAAAAAACAGATCCCGACTGTGTTGCATGGGTGTTTTTTGGCTCGAGTGATTGTGACTTGAATTCATTTCTTACTGAATGAACCAAAGGAATGCGAGTCTATTGACACAGATTTTAAGAGGTTCCCTTATATCTATTAAAATTAATAAAAAATAGTTATTATATAATGATAACATAAGAAAACCAAGTTTTTGAATCGTTACAACGACGCTTTACAACGTTATATGTATGCAGCTGATGGAAAATCCAGTGTATTTCGTTATCATTTCAGAATTATTTTAGACATATAGTCATCTAGAGTAATATAATTAGATTAATTTTGTTGCGCCACGTGCATCTTTTCCTCTGAACGTACTAAGTTATGCCCTGCCCTTTCCAGGTCTGCGAGGAACAGAAATGCGAGGAAGAAGTTTTTCCACTGGCTATGAACTACTTGGACCGATTTTTAGCAGTGGTACCAACAAGAAAATGTAACTTGCAATTGCTAGGTGCAGTGTGCATGTTTCTTGCGTCTAAATTGAAAGAGACGCGTCCATTAACTGCAGAGAAGCTGTGCATCTACACCGATAACTCAATCAGACCACAGGAACTGCTGGTAAGCTCCAAATATACAGTACTCTTTGCTTGCTAAAGATTCATATCTCTAGAGAATTGATATAGGTAATCATTTACATACTTCCTAGTTTTTTTCCAAACATTAATTGCTAATGGTTTATTTTATAATACATTACACAGAAGCAAACTGTTTTATTTCTAGTTTAAAATGGCATCTAAACTAAAAAAAAGAAAAGAAAAAATATGCAGTATTTTCTGATGACATGGATTTTATGGAGTTTCAATTCTAAGTATACATAAAGTAATATCTTCTAAAGATGTCTAAAGAAAATACTGGGTTGTGTAAACTATTCGGCCGAATGATGGGTGTTCTTCACATTCATAAATCAACTCCAGGGTATTAACACACTCCCTTCTCATTCACCACAGGGCTATTACGCCATCTAGTGGCAACTATGTAACCCACAGCTATATCAGAGTCCGATGTCTTGTTCCACCTGTAAACATTAGCAGACTTGCAAAACCGTAAAACACCAAATTTATAAATATTGTATTTTGAAGCTCTTACTAGTGATCTGAAGTGACTGTTAAATGACAGGGCGCTGGAAACTTGATTTAACATTCTTGTTAAGATATACAATCTTATAAAGTGCATCCATATCAAACTCCAGGACAAACAGAATATGGATAATTTAAAAATGAAAACCCATGCATGGGTGCAAAATATACTGGTTAAATTATAAAGCTGTTTTTATTGCATTGTATTTAAATTGCACAATGTGGCATATCAAGTTTTGACAATGCATGACTGCCTTAAGACTGGTGTCAAGAGTTTTTCTAATGACACTACTAGCTCATCAGACTCTTTCTGACGGAAATGGGTGGTAGCACAGGCCAACGATAAAAAATTAGTAAAGCCCTCCGCAAATTGCTACTATAGGCAACCTCCTGTTTTTTTCACAGCTTGGCCTAGCGTTAGTTTTTTGCTGGGGCTGCTGCTGGTCTGCAAAGTATAACAGATGCAGGAAACCGGAGATCAGCTGTCACAGTCACATCTTCATTTTTGTCCTCGCAAGAAGTTCTTGTAAATGCAACCACAGTGACAGCCTGGAGATACAACAGGAGGGCTCAAAACGAGGAAGTGGGTTCCTGCATCAATGCTGTGTTGCAAGAGTGTCACAGTGAGCTTTAAGGCTGTCCTTAATTCACTGGTGAAACAACACTGGACTTTTAAGTTGTCCTTATGACCCCAAGAAGGGTGTTTGTGGTGATTTAAAATGTGTGTACTAAATATCACTAAAGATGTTACAATACTGGTACAGAATTATGTAGTAAAGTTACGACTTACTTAGTTGAGTCATTTTCATACAATGTATTTATTATGGTCCATATTCTGCAATTCTTCAATTTCCCCACAGGTTACATTCCATCATTCTCCTTTTGGAGTAACAAATACTGGTACATAAAGAACCATTTATCAAGCAATTAAGATTCTAGCATGCCAATACAGTTCATGCTCATATCAGGCACCTCCCCTGAAAGGAACATGTAGCTGTTTGTGCTTTTGGGTGAGTCACTTGCCAGTGAAATCCAGCAAAGAGAGGAAGTGGAGAAATCATGCATCAGCGGTTGGCTGCCATTGTGTTCTTGCTCACTTAGGAAGCTGTTGCAGAGGTATGAAGTTTGGCATGATCCTTGGTCAGTGGTTTAGAGCGGTTATAAAGGCGTACAAGTCATAGGCCAGTAATGGCAACCATATTGGGCCATCTTATGACTGAAGTACATGTGGTTCGCTTATGGAGAAAACCACCTCCGATCTGAGTGAGCGTTCAGTCACAAGGACTGTCCCCGCGAAGGCAATTTTTCCCCAGTTAGTCACTTAATCGCTCACTTCAAACAGGAAGGGGGAGTGGTTATGTCAAGGTTTCTCTCTTTACTGAAGCGAGTGACAGTGAACAATCTCGAAAATTTTATATTAGTCACTTTGACCTGAGTCAAAGTACATTCATGTTATATTATGCATCAATAATTCTTTAAAAGACGACATGGTAACACCAGCAGTGTTAAGGGGCGTATACATCAAAGCATTTAAACGCGACTGAAACGGCAGGCAGATGCCAACTGTGGGCGCTTACCAGCGCTTCTTCAGCTAAGCGCTTTGGTTGCTATGATACTTCTATTTTGTTTATCAGTCTTTGTACGATTTGCCAGTTGGTTGTTGTGGTATTTGTCCCGCCCCCTCCTTTGGTGGTTGGTTGTTGTTGTATTTGTCCTGCCCGTGATTGGACGGCTGTGTGAAAAGTGACAACCTGAGCGTTTCACCCAAAGTTAAAAAAATTTCAACTCTGGGTGCTCAGTGCTGAAAAAACGTCGAGCACCCGCACTCGTTTTTTAAATCGCAGCGCTTCCATCCAAAACAATTTAAAACATACGCTGGCCGCAGCGTGTCACATATGCCACTACATTGGTGAATTTACCACAGTGGCAAATCTATTTACAATCTGTTCTACCTCCCACAGATACAAGCGCTTGAGAAATTAATGTATATGGGAATGTAAAAGATTATTAGCAAATGACATTGAACATTTAACCTCTTGTATTAGACATGCTAAAGGGGAAAGTATCTGATTCTGAATAGTTTCTTTGAAGTGACTGGTGCTTGAGCATTCCCGGTGACTCATTTTTCAACTCATGAAATGCATCTGCATTCAGCCTTGTAGCTTTCAGGATCACAGCTTGTATAGGCAAGGCCAAACTAAGTCCTGCTTTTCAGCCTGCTTTCTTAGACTAGCTGAGAAATGGCTCAAAAACACAGCAAAGCATTTTGTGATAAATGATAAGGATTGTATATGTTGTCTCCCTGACAGTGATCTCTAGTAAATCAGTTTCTGAAAAATCAAAACAGAATATTATCCAAACCCAAGACAGGAGAATATTTACATTTTCACATCTTCTGTGAATCTAGTATAGCGGGGATTAAGAAAAACCTTTAGAGGGAAAAACACTTCTGTCGCTTTTGGTGTCACAATGTACTCTTTTCCTCAGGTGCTAGTTTTTGATCCAAAAAACTGATGTATCTTTACAGGAATGGGAGCTGGTTGTCTTGGGGAAATTGAAGTGGAACCTGGCTGCTGTCACTCCAAATGACTTCATTGAGCATATTATGAGAAAACTTCCGCTGCCCGAGGATAAGCTGGACCTGATCCGTAAACACGTGCAAACTTTCATTGCCCTATGTGCAACAGGTATGGTATACAATACATAAATAAATGGCTTGCTAACTTTACTTTTGCCTTATAAAGCCCGAAGTATAGTCTGGTTTTTTTTCGTGTACGCGAACTTACATGCACGTTAAACACATAGCCTTGCAAAGTATAGTTTATTTGACTCGTGCGTGTACATCCGACACATGCGCATTGCAACAAAATGCAATGCATTTTATGAGCTAGATAATACATTGTTCTGCAAGCGCATGTGCACCACACGGGTACAATTTACACATGATTTAAAAGGCACCTATTTCATTGCTAAAAAACAATGTTATTTTGTGTATTTGGTATAGTACAATATGTTCGCATGATTTATGGTTAAAAACACATTATTTTCCACATACCGTAGCTCCAGAGATCTGCCTTTTTTCAAACGCTTTGATTTTGTACAAAACGATCTGAAAAGCGCTGTGTCCCTGTCCCTGATTGGCCAGCTAATCTCTACGTTGTGATTGGCCTGAATACCTCTGACGTCAGCCGGAAATGTGACGCTCCTTACCATGTTTGAAAGATTTGCTCACAATGCAATGCTGAGAGGAGTTAACTTACAGGCTGTGAATCAAAGCTATAGGAATTATGATAATGAATGCCGCGTCCACGTCAACAGGCCCAGGAAGTAAACTGTTGCCTACAATTCGTGTGTTTTTTGTAGTCCAAGAAAAGAGATTTACGTTGGAAATGAAAACTCGCGTCATAGTTTACTTTGGGGTTTGTACCTTTTGCATATCGTTAACATTTACTAATACACACTTACACACCAAAGGAAATGTAAAAACGTGAATCGTAACATAGTTCGTACGTGCATACTCACGATGACGGAAATTACGTCACACGAACTGTGCGCGCGGTTTGTCAGGTGCGCATAAAAACAGACCATACTTTGGCCTTAAGTATGAGTGATAAAATGGGCACTGCCAGGTCATGTTGGTGCTGATACTGTGCATCATCACTTCTCATAAAACCTGAAATTAAAGCTGACTGCTGTGGGTAGGTATGTACCGTAACTTTATTCAGGTTGTCGTTGTGAGCAAATGATCAAATGCCATCTCATTACATACATTTGAAACTATTTAGAATAAAACAGTGATGTGTAATGGAGAGAATTTCGTTGAAAGCCTTATGTACTGGTATGCTTGGCGGGCATATCAGTGACTAACCCTTAATGCAGTGACACATCAAAGTGTGGTTGTGTAGTTGAGGACATTCCAGAGTTCTGGTGAGCCAATGGCTATGCTGCCTTTGCTCTTAGAGGTGGACCACCTTTAGGAGATCAAACATAGAGATGAGAGCATGGTGAGAAAACGTGAGCGTATTGTTCCAGCTGAGCCAAACAGTGAAGCATGTCATGTTTTCATATCTTATCCCCTCTTCTCACGCCTCCCAGATGCTCCAGGGCATGACTACTTTCCCATAATCAAGAGCCTTTGTGGGGCTGGTTCTCCCAGCCAAGCCTGCACCCTGCATCACCATAGGCGGTAATGGGATCCAGTGCAACACCCTTATCCCCCTCAGGCTTCTTTCTTTCTCCCTGGGGTTGCTTGGCTCCCCAGGAACCCCAGGAGGGAATTTGGGAAAGTAGATTATAAGTATAATTGGGAGAAGGAATATTAGGAGCTGGCAGGTTTTTACATTTTGTATTGTTGATATGGATCTTCTGTTGGACTGTGCAAAATATAAACAGTAGCGACATTAGACATCATTAGAATCAAAGAAAACTGGTGGAGGCACTATTTTCAATCTACCGCTTTTAGCTTCTTAGTTTTGCTAAGAAGAAGTTTAGCAATATCATTTGGTTTGAGAAATGGCAGAAAAAATGCAGATGGTAGTATAACACACCCGTTCTGTAATCTCTGCAAAGAGATTTTGTGTTGAGCAATACACAAACTAGTTTCTAGTATAGCAGCAGGTATGGGTTATCCAAAAGATTTTAATTGCCAGGCAGATGTCTCGACTGCACGTCGCTTTCCCCGTCGCTCTACATTCTTTGCTGAGAATTCAGCGTATCCTTTTTATCTGAGACTTCTCGTCTTGTATCTGAATGATAAAAGAAGAGAAGAGGGTGGAAAAAAAGATTTTTAATGGTTCCTCGCTTTTGATAAAACAGTTCCGTTCAGAACACTTGGTGAGATTTGGTCAGGCAGAGTAGACCGGTTTAGTATTAATTAATAACATGGAGGTGCCTTTTCAGAGATATGCAAATGTCTGGAAGGCTTAGCTAGAGACCGCAAAAATAGACACAAAAGCAACGACCCCCATTTCATATGCAGAGGCATGTAAGGGTCAATACAGAAGGAGCACCCCAATAAAACATTTCTTTGGAGGGAGAAAGTCTGTAGCAGCTCTACTTAGGAACAAGCTCATTAAAAGTGATTATACCCTATTATTTCTGTTAAACACCCAGCACCCACTTTTCCCTCGCAGGTCTCTGTAGATATGAGATGAACAGACATTTTACTAATTTGACAAAGCATTTCCAACAAAGTTAAGTCACAGCATAGATATAACTAGCAAGCATTGAATATTCCAAGCTAACTGTGAGTCAGTTTGCATGCCTTGAATAATTTCCTTTATTTATGAAGCAGAAACAATGCAGTGTAGCATCCTTTAAAGAATTTTCTTTATTTTGTGTGTAATACAAGTTGTGTTTTCCCATCCACAGAACTAACACAAACTGTCTAAGTCCTGAATTGGCAAAGATTTACAGTGCCATTGGCCAAAATGTCTTTTATAACATAATCAAAATCTCCCATGGTTAAAAAGGTTTTATGATATAGAGGGCGAACGTCACTGAACATCACCCCATTTTTAAGCCATCTTAGGGTAAAAGGTGTATTGGAAAAATGTGTAAAAACAATAAAGCAACAATATATGATTTCCGAATGGGGAATATCCCATGTTTTGCTTTATTCTGCTGTTTACTTATCAGAAAAATGTTTTTGGAAAAATAACTGAGTGGGAGTTCATCAGGCCTGAAAGTTAATTTTTCCAATTCATTTCTCATTTAAGATGTTCTGTTTCCTCCCACACCGGCCTGACTGCTGTTTCTCAAGGCTCGGCACTGGAGCACAACTGAAACAAGTTGTTACAGGATTTTAACAGTCAACCAGGATTCCTGTTTTCACCTAATCTATGTTACATTTTTGACAGGGACAACCAACACATCTTTTGATGATGAGATTACATAAATTATCGGTTTGTGACAGATTTACAAATTCTTTAAAAATGTCAGTAGAAAGTTATTGTAATCTAAACGTATTAGGTAATCTGATACGTGAACGTAATAGTGTTTAGACGTGACGTGCCGACAAGTTGTCCTGGCATTCGATTACTCTGTACTAATTGCTGCGTCATTCACTGTAATGAAACGCAGCGATTTGAGAGTTTTTAATACAGCATTTTGTCGATTTAACATATAGTACACAGAAATATTTATTTTGCTTAATGTTAAGTGTATCTTAGCATAAACAAACCCAAACCAGAGCATTTAGCATGCAATTCGTCTTGCTGTTCCACAAGAGTTTACTTTCTGTTTTCAGGATCCTTCACCTACATGTTTTAAGTGACTTGTTCCATTTGACTGTGGGCTGTGGGTGATATACTATGATGCCAATTTCAAAATGTTTATGTTTGACCTTTATCAATCAGCCAAATATGGCTGCTCAAACCGGGAGTTTCTGTAAACTTAACAGCTAATAGCTGTCGCGTCTGTATGGAAGCCTGGCAGTTGATTTATGGCCTCTCAAATCATCGCTCTCTTTGGCTTTTTCTCAACTTTCCGGACGCTTAATTAATTTACAAGTTAAATGCGTATACAGCGCATTGCACCCACCAAGGAGCTGGCTGTGTTGGCACAGGTCTGGGGATGCAGTGTGGCGAGGGCAGGAGAATGGCCCATTGAAGGGGGTGAGAGGCTGGTGTACCAGGGCAGCCAGCCGCCGCTTACTAGGAGCCTTCCATCACAGGCGTCCCCACTCAGCTACATACACTGTTTATCCTCTGCATGAATATCAATTAAGGCGGGCAGAATACAGCCATTCTTCCTTTACCCATTTCACAAACCAGAGTGTCCAGCTCTGCCACTAGCACGCGTGTACTCTTGTTTCCTCAACAAACCTGTCTTGTCTAGAGTGTGAAAAATCAGATTGCAACCCACTTAGCACGCACAAGCTGTGTGTGGGCACCTATTCTCTACTGTATGTTTTTGTCCCCCTTTTGCTAAACACTCAAAAGAGTCGCAATGCAATTTGTTTTGTCCTTGTTCCGCTTGGCCAGAAGATAAATTTTGCTCTAGCTTGGAACTACAAAGAGAAGAGTGTATAATAAGTTCATTTGTTTGTCAACACTGAGCCGCAAAATGAGAAAACGGCTGGCTCTGAATGTTAAAAAGCCAATGAAGGCATGGCCCGTCAGTTATCAAAAGACCCATGTCTTTGATTTTTCCGAAAAAGAAAAGGGAAGAAAAATCACCCTCTGAGCCATCACACGCGGTTTGCTTTGCAACTGAATATGGCAATATGGTAATGCGTAGACTGCCGGGGAGTGTGGGACCGTGAGCCCAGAGGTGGCCCTGCATCAGAGGAATGGCATGGGGGGAATGAGGTGGGTAGGAGGCTCTTTTCTTCTGCCAAAACCTTACGAAGGTCTGGACACAGACTAAAGAATGATGCTTAGAGGAGCGGTGCCCCCTTCAGCCCCCTCTGCTGTCTTAAACCCGACAGCACCCTCCCCCAACACCCATCTTTTGTGCAGGCTGTCGGTCTGAATTGGAATCCACGGAGAGGGTTTGATGTTCAAGATCTCTCAATTGGATGAGATGAGGTGATGATTTTGGACAACAAGGCCACACTCTCTTGCTCACTAGACCCATGTTCGCCAATGGCCGTACTCTATTAATATGCTAAAAGATAGCAGGGACACTGACACAAATCCATGTCTGTCATTACAAGCTTTCAACCTCAGGGCTATGCGTCTGAAGAAACAAGTGTTGAAAAACAAAAAAGGAAAAAAGACTGAAATCAATGAGACTGGGGGTAGACAGCTGCCCCAAGCAATTCAATTCTTTCTGCCTGTTTATTCTCTCTTTATTCTTTCCCTCTCTCAGTCAGTCGTCCTTTTAGGCTTTAGGCCCGTTCGCAAGCTGTCTTATTTGCATTATGAATGACAGTGAGAAAGCTAACAAGGTTATTGGTCTTTGAGATGCACGCCTGTGACCACACGTGGAAAAGGACCTACAGCAGTGAGCACTGGCAGGGGGACTGTGGCTCTTTATTCCACCCTTTCCGAAGGCTTTAGGGCTTTTTTCAGGGAGCACACGATTTACTTAGGAGCTGGAAGAAAGGGGCTGATATGCAAAGGGTGACTAGAAGAGAGGGATGGGGGTTGGGGGTGCTTTTCAGATTCTTTTCAAGCCAAGTGAACCCTCATTATGCTGGACTGCAGTCATTAGCAAACGACCGTGCACAGATCTAATGGATAGAGGCTTTATTTATTAGCATTTCAGATTTTTGTTGTTTTTACTGCATACGTTCACATTGTTTAATCTAACTATCATTTCTGTAGAATAGCTGATGCATGGTGCCTCTTAAGTTATGTACAGATTCTAATGCATGGTTTGCTTTTCCTTTAGATTTCAACTTTGCCATGTCCCCTCCATCCATGATTGCAACAGGCAGCGTGGCGGCAGCTATCTGTGGCCTGCAGCTCAACAGCACTAACCGTTCGCTGTGGGGAGACAACCTTACAGAGCTGCTCGCCAAGATCACTAACACAGAAGTTGTGAGTATTGCTACTGTGGTCAATTAAAATTTTACTACTGCAATTATTATGATACATGGGATTTTTCTGGAGGCTGTGCTAAAGTAAAATTCCCCAGAGTAAAATTTTATTATTTTATATTTGTATCTAGCATTATACTGTATTCATATAGGGGTGTTCTTTAATTTCAAACGTATATCTTCTGTGCCTGTGCTTTGAGAGGAGACTGCATTTTCCTTATTTACTCAATGGGCTTGGGTCCAGCTCCAATTCAATTTCACATTCAGCCGCTGAATTACTGGAAGTGAAAAAGGATTGACCCTGACTGGGAGACTGTAAGGACAGAATCCACAGGGCTAGGGGAATGTGTCAGGGATACTATGGCTTTATGCAAATGACTTATACATACAGATGTCCATACTCAGGGAAAATAGTATAAGCAAACAGGAACAGCAATTTGGGATTGAGAGAATAACACCGGAACAATGTTATGCGCCTGCCCTGACCTACAGAGGTCCACCCTCTCCGAGATACCCCAGAGTGCACTGTTGCTGGTAGGGTGCCTGCTGTCCCAGCATGCGGTGTGTGAAGTTGTGCACATAGCAGAGGAAAAACAAATAGTTCTTCAGAGCAGTAAAGGTATTCAGTGTCTAAGAAGTGTGAGGTCCAAGGCAGAAGGAATGAACTGCCTGCTCCATGAACAACTTTTCACATTGCTAAATGCCAACAAGCCATACCTTTGAAAACATGCAGGTAGGGTGAATGCACACAACCCTGAGTGGACTGAATTGAGCCTAAAGAGAAAGCAACTACTGTAAGTGGATACTGACAGGGATGCGAATCTATTGCAATAGTTTCTTTGTTGTAAAGTCACAGAATTTGCATAACTAATTAGACTAATTGGGAAACCTCAATTGAATCATATAGTAGTTTGCAGTTTGTATATTAGAAAAATAATAGATTCCAATAAATGCTCCAATAGATCCATTAACTATTAATTAAGACTTATGATCGAGCGATGTTTCTGAGCAATGAATAATCAGATATATCTATGGCAGGACAAAAGTAGAAATGGAGACCTTGTTTAAAACTCCTTAAATAAGCAAGATATTTGTGTTTCAGACTGAGGCAGAGGTTGGGAGGTGAGCGGTCAGACAGAGTATGAATGAAAGTCGATCTAATGCCAAATTCTGCCAGACTACCCAATGGGAACCCTGCTGACATTTTGCATAAAATAGGGTACACAGCAGAAAGGTACACAGTTGCAGGCCAAAACAGGATGTCTTTAAGTTGAAGTTTCCACAAAAACTCGATGGTATCTCTAAGAAAGAAGCAATAAGAAATTCTTTTTACAGTTTTTTACACTTTGTTACTGTAACTAATAGATTCAGTAAATGGTTCTCCTTAGCATTTTCCAATCCTCCATGGCCCCAGAGTTTACGTATGAATGGTTGTGAATGAGAAACGTTTGCATTGAGAAAGGAATTTGCTGTGTTATGGTATGAATTAGCCTGCTAGCGTGGCTACATTATATGGCTTTACACAAACGAAAGCTCTGTAGTTTGGAAAACTGATCAGGAATGAAGTCATTGATGTGCTTGTACTGCTAATGCACAGTGAAAACTCTATGAGATAATGGAATTTCCAAAAGTAGGTGAAATGTTAGTAACTTCGGGTCTGGCATGTTGAGAATGTTTCTTTGCCTAAAGTCATAATGCTAAAGACGCTGTTATTTGCAACTAATTTTGTTCAGAGAAGAACTACACTTTTTTCAAAGCTTTTTTGGTGCACAGGATCATGTGTAAGGCCCCCGGCCTCTTGCATTAGGCCTCTGGGACATCTTAATCCCTTTCATTTCTCAATGCTGTGATGGCCTTGCTCTGAACCTAGCAGTCCTTGCTTTCACTTCCCTATAAAAAGCAGACATCTTTTCTGTGGCTACTTAAGTGGCTTCCATGTGGTGTCTCAGTTTGGCTTTTTCTCTCCGAGATGGCACAGACTGAATGATATCCCAATAACTGTTATTGGTTCTTTAGTAGAGCTGTTTTCTTTGTGGTTTCAGTCTATTATCATTAACTTGTCTTAAATTCAGCCATGTTTTGGTGGGTTGAAGGGTGTTTTTCCCTAGGACGAGGTTGGGACCACAAACTTTATCATGTATCGTACCCAGTGCCACCCTCCTCTGGATCGAATTGTTGAAAGCCTTTACTAGAGCAAGTCCTGGTTTTCCCAGTAGTCACACATTGAAGCTATTAAGAGGTTCCTGAATTAAGCCTTTGGGGCTCGGTGTAAGTTTGATTCTGCAGCTTTAAAGAGCAGTGCGGAGGGAAATGTCTTTTAAGAAGTCGGCCCTGGCATTTTTGTGGTAACACACAGGCATGTTTTATGCTTTAGTTAATTTTCTTGAATGAATTTATTTTTTCATGACTAATAATGGCACATTGTGGTGGGAAGCCAGGGACTTTGTGTGAGTTTACAAAGATGGCAGTGGTCCACTGCAACAAAAAAAAACACCCTCCTAGTGGTACCAGTCTTTCCCTCAACAAAGTCATAGTCATCTCTGTCCAAAATATCTTTTCCTATCACCTATAAAACACCTAAGATGTTTTCTTGTGTGATATTATACATCTACAGCCATGTTCAGCCATGGCCCATCAGCTTTTAATTAGCAGTAAATGCCAAAGGAATGCATCCTCCTCACAAGCAACACATTCTCCATAGACCCTCCGCATGCACAGCAAAACTTCCCACAGACGCCTGGTGTGCCTCAGACATACTCACTAAACAGGAAGAGCTTTGATCACTGCACATCCATTTAGTTTCACTAGAGGGCATCAACCCTTATTTTGTTGACAGAGCAGCCTAGTATTTAAGCCATTTAAATCTGCCATGTGCTCTTTGGAGACACCAACTGGCTAGAAAAGTAGTTACCATACCTATAAACATTTATATGTCTTGTATAGTTGAACAGGAATCTATAGAACAGGAAGACGACTTTGGTATAGGTTTAAGTGAAGAGATCCCCTTAGGTTATATTACATGCTGTTGTGAAAAGCGAAAAGAGGGTGAAAACACTAAAGGAAAACCACATCGGTTTATCCACACAATATGGATTTAATTAACATAGGTAACTGATAAAGCTTTAGTTTTCACAATTTACACACTGTAAAAAAATGCAGCATTTTTGTCAAATCAACACATATTTTTGTTACTTTAACTTAAAAAAATAAGTTCAACAACTTCAACTTGAATTTATAAGTTATGTCAACTTTTTTAAGCAAAACTTACAATTGTAGGTTGAATTGACTTGTAAAACCAAGTTGTTTTAACTTTAAGTAGAGTCCGGTTTATTTAAATTTGTTTATTACTTGATTCTGGATTGGTATTTGTAGATATATAATTTACTATAACTTTCGTTAAAGGAACACACTGTAAAAAATACTTTGCTGCCTTAATATGTTTTGTTGAATCAACTCAGATTTACAAGTTATTTCAACTTACTATTATTTATCTTGACTAGAGATGAGTTGTTATAACTACAGGTGAGTTGTTATAACTTATGAAATTAAGTTGACTTTTCCCAACTATATTTTATAAGTTGTGACAACACATCTTTGTTGACATGTTGAAATGTTAAGGCAGCAAAGCATTTTTGTAGGATTGTGGCCAAAACTGGTACTGCAATCACAAAACTTGCGGCTAAAACTGGTACTGCAATCACACAACTGGTGGCCATTACACAACATGACAACATAAACATCAGTTGAGGGCTGCAACTCCACCTTTAAATGACAATATCCTGGCCGGACCACTGTTGTCAGTGATATAAGTATTTGAAATGAAAATGATTTCTTAATGTCTAGTGACATATGAGGGCCATTTTATGATTAGTTGATATCAATTTCTTACATACTGTTCCTTTTAATCTAAACCAATTTTTGTGTCCATGCACAATTTTTTGTATAAGCACAGATATATCCTAGTTGTGTGGCACTTTTTTAATGCTGTGTATCTGATACTGTTGCAGGATTTGCTGAAGGAATGCCAGGAGCAGATTGAAAGAGTGCTGATGAATAACCTGAGGGAAGGCCGCAAGCAACAACAGAAACAACAGCAGCAAGAACAGGGCGGTCCACACAGCAAAGCACTTGATGACCAGGACCAGTCCAGCACCCCCACCGATGTACGAGACATCAATTTGTGAGCTTGCTGCAGGAACGCTGCTGTCAGTCTTCGAGAAAAAAAAACGAGAAAAAACAAAAACGACAAAAAACAAACAACCCCAACAAAAAGTGCTTGCTAGTCTTTGTAGAGTTTATCTTCATGTAAAAATGCTCCCGTATTTTACAAAAAACAAGAAAAAAATCAAAGCTATTTTAGATACGAAAATAGATATTTTTAAAACGATTTGATACTGATGCAAAAAGCTCTACGGTGCCTCAGACTCTTAGAAGGGAAGCGTGTAGTATTTTGCAAACTCTTTTGATTGTGTAAACATAATAATATGATATTTAATGCAAAAGTGATAGTGTAAAGGGCTTTTCAAAACAGAGTCTACTGGCATGAAAGGGTACAAAAGGTGGGGCTATGTTTTTTTACTGTTTTGTTTTGGATTTTTTTTTTGGTTCATGTTGAAATGCCTGAACTTGTACACACAAAGAGGTCCCACGAGGTTGTTAAACGGACCCAGTCATTCACTTGGCTGTGTACGAAAAGTGCATTAGGACCAGAGAGAGGGATTAAACCAGAGCAACGAGACAGAAGTCTTTCGCTAAGAATGCAGGGCTCTTTTGCTAATACAGCAGATGGCTTGAGAATAGACTATTATTAATATTAATATTATTATTATTATTCCTATTAAACAAGCAACTTATTGTCTCAATGCTAAAGTTACAGACACTTCAAATAAGCTTTTGTCAAGCTGCTTGTGTGCATGCATTTATGTGTGGTGTATGTTGGCTCATGTACAGAGGTGTAGTATTTGGGCACCCTTATGTGAGTCCAATGATGTGGGCTTTGTTTATCATCTATCTGCAAGTGTTTGGTGATAGAGACTGGCTCAGTGGCGGACACACATGTAAAGGTCTGGGCAGGGGATAGACAATGCTTTTGCCTGCTTTGATGGCCTCCTGTATCGGTGCCTTATGTTAAATGCTTTTATTTGCTGGCCTGGAAACTGCTTGAGGGCTGAGCCCAACCCAGTGAACACAACAAGAGGAGGCAAGAAAAGGGAGTGGCCAGAGACGTCTACGCGCCCTCGTATCTTCTGAATGCAAGAAGAGTTGTTTTAAAAGTTGTGGATAGTTTAGTGGCAGCCTTCCACTAAATATTACATTTGTATTGTATACAGACCGTCTGTTAAGTATTTTGTTGTGTGTGTGTGTGTGTGTGCGCGCGTGTGTGTTGAAGGAGCCTTAGGCTGATTTGTGTTTGCGAAAAGGTTGCTCCCTGTCAGGGACCAAGGGATGAGCGTATGTGAATTCTACAAGCAGTACAGGAATGTTCAGGCAAGATTGATAGAGAACGATGATGACTAAGATGATGAAGCTTGGTTTGTCGGATGTGTGAAGCATGCTGCTGAAATGAGGATGCTGATATAAAGGAGAAGAAGCGGGAATGGAGGCCAAAGGAGAACAACAGCTATGGTTTCCGGAATCACCTGATATTTAAGATCTTTAATCTATTTGTCTGTTTATTTGTTTTATGTCTCATGTTTGAACTGCAAACCAGTTTTATTGATACTGCCAGCAACTGGGGAAGATTACTCCAAAAGCAGAGTACTTTGAAAGCATATTTGCCATGTTTAACAAATGGTTATGGTAAAGGAGTTATTTTCTTTTTTTTTCTCTTTTTTTCTTTTGGGGCTGGTTTCCCATCATGGCATAAGATCATGGCATTTTCTGTTCATTATAGCGTTAAACATTGACAGCCAACAGTAACGTATATGAAAAGACCAAAAAAAGGATAGTAAACGTTCAGATCAAAATGGAAGTAAATTGTTTGTTGATTTGCACGCTTCAAGGTCAGTTTTCTTGAAATAAGACATGTGCAACTGTTTTATATAGTGCCTTGAGTCTGACTTTCAGACTGATTTCAAAACGGTCAGACCGTTTGAAAATAAGATCCACTACCCAGTCATCCAAAATACGCTGCTTCCAAAGGTTGAACTGGTATTGGGTTTGATAACTTCCACAAGTGGCTAAAAACAGGGTGCATCAGCAGCACGAAACGGATTTCAAATGCTGAATTTCCATAGCTTACCTTTTAAAGGGGCAGTCAAGCTTAGGTTTGTGTCCGTGTATGTATGTGCGTGTGTTTGTGTGCATGTCTTTCTGTGGGTAAGGGAGACTACTGTGTGAAGTGTACTTTGTAGGTGTGCTCATCACAAACCTCCTTTCTCCAGAAATAGTCTCCAGAAATAGTTCTTAGTGACACTTGAGTTTCACAAAGTCACATTTCCTTCATCCTCACGCCTAAACCCCGTCTATCTCATTGTATTAAGTGAGTCCGTCTCATTATTTTCCCAAGAAATGATTTACAGTACTGTTATTAGATTGTATGCGTAAGGGGTATGATACTGTATTCCAAAGTGGTGAGAGATGATAAGGGTGTGAAGACATCAATCAAGTGTCAATATTGTTATTATTGAGTTGTTATTGTTTTTTTCCGCTGCTAAAAAGCTATGATTTTTTGTTTCATCTTATACACAAAAAAATAACATTACATAGTTGTGATGTCACATCAGTGTGCTGCTATTTTATAAACAATTGTATTATAATTATTTTACTGCTTACAGAATACTTTGAGAATACAGAAGTAGAGGGTAAAAGAAGAACATGAAATGAGTATTCGACTGGAAATGCTCTTTGTACAGTGTCCTCTTATTAAGGCATGATTCTTTACCTTTAAATCCTTTTTTCCTCTTCTTTCTGTGTCACATTCTGTAAGTGTGGTATATCCATACCTCAGGTTTACTGGACATGAAAGACTTTCCCATTACCTCACACACTTCTCAACAGTTTTTCGGGAACCTGGAAAGGACAGCACACAGAAGTCGTACTGTAATATTTCTGCTGTGTCTGATGTAGTGAATCTGGTGAAATTTGATTTCAAATGTTGATGTTGATTGCAAGCACACAAGGTTCCCACATGGACTTCAATAATAGTGGATGGAGGTGGTAGGGAAAATAAGACCTTTGTGCATTGTGTTGTGTGCATTATTACCTGCCACATTTAAAAAATGTTTTGGGTATCACCCTGTATCGATGGATGTAAACTTGTTAATACTGACCAAACTGCAGTGTCGAAAAGCCTCCTTCCTCCACTATAACCATATCGTGTACCTCAGTTATGTCTGTTGCACAAATCTGTTCAATAAATACCTGCTTTAAAGAGTGTGGTGCTATGTTGGTTCTATGTTATTCTTCCTTATTAATGGTAATATTAATGATATTTAAAAGAAGAGAGGCTGGAATGAAAACAACAACGTTTTAAATCATTGTTTACACACTTGGAAGATGCTTTTATCCACGGTGACTTAACGTTACTTTTACAGTAATGTACATTACTTAAGAACCAAAGTTCTTGGTGATGCTAGCACGCTCTACTACTTGAGTAACAGGAACACACAAAATATATGACAGAGAAAGTAAACGCTTTTCTGTTCAATAGTTTTACCTTTCAGAATTCTCTGATAAACACCTGAGACTTGTGTGGAGGAATAAAGAGGTAACTACGTTGAATTAGGGGGTGATGCTATACTGTAAGAGGCCTTGAAATTCTGGATTTTCTTTTGTTAAACTCAATAAATGTATTATTGAGAGTATGATGGAAGTTAATGGAGAGGACATGCTGTATGCTAAGGTCAATAAACTTACCATGAAAGAACATCTTCGCCTCATGTTCTCCTTATTTTAGCCATTCAGCAGCATCATAAACGTCGTCAAAATGATAAAAATGATACAACAATTTGTTTAACAAAATGCTAGTTTGCATTTGAACACCTAACACTTACATTAAAACACAAAATAAACAATTAAATCGACGCTGTTACAACACCGTTAACTGACAGACGTCACTCAGTTAGTTTCAAAGCCCGCCACCACGAGCCACTGGCGCCCCCTACGTCAGCGTGCGTAAAAACTTCCGGCTAATCAAATAAGGAGATAGCGCTGTCATTGCTGCAGTCACCTCAAATTAGCAAATATTTGGTGCTTTTAAGAAGCACGAGGGGCTTGACAGTTCGTGATTGATTAATGGCTAAATGGATGAGTATTTTATAACCTCACGACGCTCTTTACTTCTTTATATCTGCAACAATGCTCACTTTCGCTTTAACGCTAGTCCGACAGTAAGTTGCACTTTAATTTTTCGGTTGACCTGCATGAATTATTTTTATCAATTACAACTCTGCACTGTCAACTTGTATTATTGATCGTTATTGATAAATAAAGATAAACTCACATTTGTATAATAGTTTAAAAAGTACACTTTGGCAAGTAGTTTTATTAATAATTACACATAAACGGTTACAATTAACTTATACTGTACATAAGATTTTGTAGAGCAGTAATGTACTAACTGTTAGTTGTGAGAATTTTGTTTATAAGTGTTAATTAGCCTATGTTTGTCAGTAGGATCTCTTCTAACTAAAGGTCAGTGCTTATTTTAATATAGATTAAAGTAACCCTTCCCACATGAGAAAATAAACTGTATTAAAATAACTTTAGGTAGGTACTATTTTGAACCTTAACGTAGTAAATATTAATCATACTACTACCTTTATTTTATTGTTAATCAATTATATGTAAAGCACTTATCTTTGTGTATAAAATGTGCTATAAACTTACCTTGCAGTTTATCGATTCACTATACAGAATACTAGTAGCCCACATTAAAAAAGTGTACTTGTTTAAATGCTAAAATATGGCATATACTATAATATAATGCAGTTACGGTACAAAATACTAAAGAGTGCTATTGTATTTCTTCGTGTGGGTTTAAAGATCATCACACAAACACAAAAGCAAACCCCACATTTGCTTTGCAGTAAATCCCTGCATTTCTATTTTAAACTGACTTAAACAATGTTTATCATTGCCAACGGTTGTGGAGTGATTCTGTTGTTTGTTTGTTTGTTTGTTTAAGTTGGTTGATTTAACAAATTGAATCTGTGTGTGGGTTAGTATTACAGTACGTCTTCCTATTGATCAATCTTAATGTTTTTGGTTTACCAGTGGTGAAACCCAGTGCAACAAAGATGGGCTTTTACAAGGTAACGTGTAAAGTATATGTGTTTTATTAGTTTATTTTCGTTAATCAATAACTTTGATAACAAATAACTACAAGCTGTTTGACTAGCTACAATTTAATTGTCCCAAAAACATGTTATTGGGATGCTTTGCCTTTAGGTCAGAAGATAGACGCTCCTCTTTCTGAAATTGGGATACGGCAGTCTGAAGCTGCTGGCCAGTATCTTAGAGATGTTAACTTTACCAATGTGTTTGTGAGTGACATGAAGCGTGCTAAACAGGTAAGTAATGTCAGCTGGTCACAGGTAGGGGGCGATATTGCTTCACGAATTTACATTGTTGTTTATCAGATCATGCGTAAAAATTAGTGGAAAGTACGCAATCATGTTTCGTGTAGTTGCACCGGAAAGCTTAAAACTGAGTATACTTTGTTTATTACGCTTATTTGGTTATTAAGTATTAATAATGAAAAAGATGCATGAATTACGAATAAGATTAAAATCTCTTTTTTTCATGCAGTAAAAAAATCTCTGGTTGCACATGATTGAATTAAGTTTTCTTAAAATGATTTTTCTTAAAAAATATTGTTGGATCCACATAATTTAATTATGCACACCAGTTCAACATGATTGAATCAAGTTTTCTTAAAATGAAATTAATTTTAATTAAATCCTAATTTAATTATGTGCAACCGATGTCCAGAAGTTTTTTTTCCAGTGAATTTTCATTTTAACTTTTCACTATATTTTTTATGTTACATTTATGCTGCTATCACAACAGATATTATTAAAAGTATCTTAGTATCAGAGGAATGCTAATATGCCTGCAAAGTATTTAATTACAATTGCTGTTATGTGTTAGTGGTCTACTTTTGTTATAACAAAATGTGCTATTAGGGTCAAGTTTTTAATGAAAGTAATTTACATGCATGTTTTTGTGTTCACAATGTATTTGCCGACACATTTTTCTTCTCTTTAAGATGAATAATCATAACTTTATAAAATTACAGACTGCAGAGATTATTGTGAAGAATAACAGAACCTGCCATGATATAGAATTAGTAACTGATCCATCACTTAAAGAGAGAGTAAGTACACAAATATCACATGGGTAAAGTCTCTCCAAACCTTCATTTCAGATTTTTTTTTATATTGATTATTTTCACAATCAAATGGCAAAAGCTAATCTTAGTATAAATACGTTAGAGATTGCATATTTGTTGGCTAAGTTGGCACAGTGCTGTAAAATAAAGCACAATTTGTATTTTTTTTAGTGTTTTGGTATTGCTGAGGGAGGTCAAGTCAAAGAAATGAAAAACATGGCTAAAACAGCTGGATGGTCTTTACCGGAGTTCACTCCTCCTGAAGGAGAGACTATTGAACAGGTAAAATACGCATGTTCTTTGTGTGTGTTAACAAAAATATGAATAAAAATCAGCTCCTACTTAATACACTCTAAAATGCTGCAATATAAGCATTTGGGTTAATTTAACCCAAATTGCTGGGTTCATACCCTTTTAACTCAACGCTGAGTTGAAAATAACCCACACAAGTCCTGTCCTTATTTAAATCTTGTTTTTAGCGCTTTTCATATTATGGAAAATCAACAATATATAGACCAATTCATGACCTGAGTTGTGTATACGGTGTGATCATTTTATGTGTGTGCTTAACTTAAAGGAAAACACCACCGTTTTTCAATATTTTGCTATGTTCTCAACTTGATGAATGAATACATACCCATCTTCTTTCAATGCGTGCACTTTTAATCTTCGTACAGCGCCCCGTGAATGTGTCAGCATCCAGCCCAGCCCCATTCACTCCTATGGCTCCAAACAAAAGTTTTATTTTGTGCCACCATACTTGTGTAAGTACTTATGTAACAGTCTTTAAATAGGGAAAACACGGAAGTGTTTGGTGGCTTCTAAATTCATCCCTGTTTGGAGCCATAGGAATGAATGGGGCTAGGCTAAATGCTAACACATTCACGAGGCGCTGTACAAAGATTAAAAGTGCACGCATTGAAAATAGATAGGTAAGTCTTAATTTGTCTAAGCTGAGGAAAGAACATAGTAAAATATTGAAAAACTGAGGTGTTTTCGTTTCAGAATACATGTGTACAGAAAGCTGTTGTTATTTCCAGGTGAAGGCACGTATTAAGGATTTTCTTCAGGCTTTGTTCCAGCGAATAGCTAATGACCACCAAGACAAAAATCAAGTTTCTGAAGCACCTGTCCTTGAAACTGAAGGGGTTCTCGCAGGACTCCCCGATGATGGAGTTTTAAATGTGCCTGTCCATGCTTTGGTGGTTGGACACGGGGCTTATATGAGCATACTAATGCTGTATTTCTTTGGGGACCTAAAGTGCCCTATGCCCCGTGGTTCAGACCCAGCTCAAAGGTTTTCCATCTGTCCAAACACAGGAATGTGTCGATTTATTATAACTTTGAACTGTAGTAATGCAGATCTTACACTTTCAAACATACAATGTGTGTTCATTAACAGAAGAGAGCACATAAAGTAACAACAGAAGTGTGTATACAAGATAGCAGAATGTTTACTTGTGTAAATATATGGCGCTTTATTTTAATTCAATAATGTCTCTAGATGCCAAAATATTAACATTTTAATAGGCATTGTGAAGGGGTGACCATTAAAATTGGTTGAAGTAAATCTACAAAGTATAAAACTTGTTGAAGTGTGTTATTAGTATTGAGACACTGATAGTGGAAATTATTGAATATTAAAGCTTTTCTGTTTGTTATTGTTTTTCAGTGCTATAAATATTACCAAATGAAGTTTATTTTTTTCTCAGTGGAATCTCATAAACATATATTTTGGTAAGGGTGGAAAAAACATATTTATCTGCACTGTCAGAAAAAAAGGCAAGAATATGTACCTCTGAACTACTGCTATGAACTCTTTTGACTCAAAGTGAGAGGATATGAAGTGTGTATATAGTCACTTGTCCCCTATATTTACAAAAAACGGTTCCAGAGTGTCCTGACATGTACTGAACTTGTGGTTGGTAAGGTGAAAAGAGCACAGAACAGTCAATAATACAGAGAGCCAAATTCAGTTGTAATGGAACTTAGTGTTTTTATGAATAAAGGTTACATTTGCATTAATTGTTTTAGTTAGACAACTAATGGATGGAGCACGTGGAGGGAAGTGTTTAGTATCTGGACCATTTCAAATGATATAATCACTTAAAACAAACACCAATGTTGTCCAACTGGAATCAGTCCAAATCAAATAACAAAATCAGATTAAACATATTATGTCAATCTATCTTTATTTCACCATAGTACTCAACGTTTTCATCATCATCATGAAATAAGCAGAAACATATTGTGTTCATATTGTAATGTAAGAAAATAAGCATTTATCACCCTGTTTTGAAATACATTATGTACTGGTGGCACTTTTATGAATTAATGTTTTTTTTCCTCAGAGTAATGTAATACAATAAAATATAAAATTTGAATATTTCAAGGATAAATATTATTTGATGCATTGGCCTGTGCTCAGAGTTGAGCGAATGCATTTGATAAATTGATATTTTTTCGATTACATTAAATTACAACATCAATATAAAATATAATAAATACAAATGCATGAATACTTGTTTTTAATAAATAATTCAGTAGAGGTGGCCAGCCATCTCATATGACTTTGCATCTGATATTCAGATCTTTTCAATAAACTAAATGAAACTGCATACATTGTAAAAAAAGTGAAAAGTTGGATCATCTTAAAGATTTAATTAATTGATAACACTTAAAAATGTTTTTTTACATTTATTTTTCAATTTAAGTTTTTTTCACTTAAATATATACATTTTTTTGTGTGTGTTACCAATTGAAGTAATTTTTTTAAGTTGATCCAATTTTACAATGTACATTAAACATCATAATATGCAGAAGCACCGTAAAAATGATGTCAAATCAACATATATATTTGTGTTACTTTAACTTAACAAATTAAGTTAAACAATTTCAACTTGTTTTTTATAAGTCATGTCAACTTATAAGTCAAAACTTAAAATAATAGCTTGAATTGAAGTTGTTTTAACTTTATGCTGCATTTTTTTTGTGTTTGATGATTTTATGCATCATCTATGGAAAAAGATCATCACAGTTCTGATAAAAATAAAGTCATTGCCACAGCTTGCAATGGCCCTCCTGTTTAAATTTTAACTGATGTCAAGGTGAAAGTACTAACATGCAGTAACCTAATCTATTTTTACCATACAGAGATGATGAATAACCCATAAAGTAGCCTGCATACTTTGTATTAATAAAATAAAATAATAATAAAAAATGCTTGTGTGAAAAGCTCAGGCCTTTGACACTTTATACATTAATTTTGCAACATTCCAATAATATGTCCGTTAATGGCATGCGTACGTCACAGATTCTCCACATGAACAGATTTGGTTCAGAAGAGTTCAGATGGTGCAACTTGCTTTTTTCTCTTCCCCTGTTGCAAATTTGGACTGACTGGACTCTTGGAGAGCAATACATGTAAAGGGTCATCACAAGATGTAATGGTCTCCTTAGAAACATTACTGCTGCGCTCACGCTCTTGGTTTTGTCTTCGATAATTAGACTTTCTTGACTTTGGATTCTCAGAGCCCAAAGGATCAGATGGGTCAACATGCTGACTTCTTCTGTACCTCGGATATAAATTCGGTTTATGGTTGGTTGTCTGTAGAGTATAGGGGATCATTTTAGGATCATTATTCAATAAGCTTTTATCTTCTGGCCCATACAAAAATTTAATATACTGCCTTGTATAAAAAAAATGTGTGTTTTTGAATATATATTTCAATAGGCTATCAGATTTGTGTGGTGGATTTGAAAACTAATTATGTATATAGTGTATGTGAATCCTAGATCATTGTTTTACCTCTTAATAGACACAAAGCATTGTAGCAAATCTTTTAATTTTATAAAATTAACAGTATCAAAAATTATAGTTACAGCTTTTTTTATAATAAAAGTAAATAGCTAGAATTAGATATTTAACAGATTAGTATATTTTAAAGCATTTCATACTTACTGAAATGTAAGGCTGTTTGTTTGAATCCAAGCACATAATAATATTACTTTTAATAAAGCAGGTTTTATTTTTCCTCAAATCAATGTCTGTAAATTAAGAAAAAGAAGCGTTAACAAAAAAATCAAATAACACATACAGTGTATACCAAAAACTTAGATCACAAACTTACCTGCTGAATCTTGATAAAAGGCTTTCATCTTTCCATTAATAAATTTTATGATCAAACGATTGATCTTAGTCTCTGTTCGATCTTTCTGGTTTTCTTTTTGCATTGCATTTTTTGGGGATTGTATTGGGTTGCACATTACTAGTATGCATAAGCCTAGAACAGCCATACAGAAAATGTAGACTGTGTGCATGATCAGACTGGATCAGACTACAGGACACAGCGAGCCATCTCAGTGCTAGTCTATATAAGTGTGGGAAAATCAGTTCAAAAGTCATGTTTGCTTACCTTACAGTTCATCATCTTTAACTGGAAACTGAATATTAAGCAGATTATTATCAAGCAATACTAGGAAAAAATCTAATTTTTCTCATTTGTCCATTTGTTCATTGATTTATTTTTTATGCATAAAAAGACAAGATAATATTAAATATATACCTACATTGAGGAAAATAAGCACTCGAACACCCTGCTATTTTGCAAGTTCTCCCACTTAAAAATCATGGAGGGGTCTGAAATTGTCATCGTAGGTGCATGTCCACTGTAAGAGACCTTTAAAAAAAATCCAGAAATCACAATATATGATTTTTTTAAACTATTTATTTGTATGATACAGCTGCAAATAAGTATTTGTACACCTGTCTATCAGCTAGAATTCCGACTCTCAAAGACAGTTAGTCTGCCTTTAAAATGCCCACCTCCACTCCTAAATTAGATGCACCTGTTTGAGGTTGTAAAGACACCTGTCCACGCCATACAATCAGTAAGAATCCAACTACTAACATGGCCAAGACCAAAGAGCTGTCCAAAGACACTAGAGACAAAATTTTACACCTCCACAAGGCTGGAAAGGGCTACGGGGAAATTGCCAAGCAGCTTGGTGAAAAAAGGTCCACTGTTGGAGCAATCATTCGAAAATGGAAGAAGCTAAACATGATTGTCAATCTCCCTCGGACTGGGGCTCCATGCAAGATCTCACCTCGTGGGGTCTCAATGATCCTAAGAAAGGTGAGAAATCAGCCCAGAACTACACGGGAGGAGTTGGTCAATGACCTGAAAAGAGCTGGGAACACCATTTCTAAGGTTACTGTTGGTAATACATTAAAACGCCATGCTTTGAAATCATGCATGGCACAGAATGTTCCCCTGCTTAAACCAGCACATGTACAGGCCCGTCTTAAGTTTGCCAATGACCATTTGGATGATCCAGAGGAGTCATGGGAGAAAGTCATGTGGTCAGATGAGACCGAAATAGAACTTTTTGGTCATAATTCCACTAAACGTGTTTGGAGGAAGAAGAATGATGATGAGTACCATCCCAAGAACACCATCCCTACTGTGAAGAATGGGGGTGGTAGCATCATGCTTTGGGGTGTTTTTCTGCCAATGGGACAGGGCGACTGCACTGTATTAAGTAGAGGATGACCGGGGCCATGTATTGTGAGATTTTGGGGAACAACCTTCCCTCAGTTAGAGCATTGAAGATGGGTCGAGGCTGGGTCTTCAAACATGACAATGACCCGAAGCACACAGCCAGGAAGAGTGGCTCTGTAAGAAGCATATTAAAGTTCTGGTCCCCAGACCTAAACCCAATAGAGAATCTTTGGAGGGAACTCAAACTCCGTGTTTCTCAGCGACAGGCCAGAAACTTGACTGATCTAGAGAAGATCTATGTGGAGGAGTGGGCCAAAATCCCTCCTGCAGTGTGTGCAAACTTGGTGAAAATTTACAGGAAACGTTTGACCTCTGTAATTGCCAACAAAGGCTACTGTACCAAATATTAACAGTGATTTTCTCAGGTGTTCAAATACTTATTGGCAGCTGTATCATACAAATAAATAGTTAAAAAAAATCATACATTATGATTTCTGGACTTTTTTAGTTTATGTCTCTCACAGTAGACATGCACATACGAAGACAATTTCAGACCCCTCCATGATTTCTAAGTGGGAGAACTTGCAAAATAGCAGGGTGTTCAAATACTTATTTTCCTCACTGTATCTGTGAAGATCAAATTGAATGCATTTCTAAGATAGACCACTTGAGGAGGCTCTAACCTAACTAAATCTATCTATAACCTAAATCTCTATTTGTTTATTAATTAAATAAAAACAAAGAGAAATAAAAAACAACCTTTTATTTTCATTTCAGTAATACATTTGGCTGCTGTGCACAGCACATATACGTATAAAAATAAAAGGAAACATTTTCTTAATATATTAGAATTCTTACTTTTCACTTTTTTTCAGAGAACAAATGATTGGCAAAAAGTTTGTCGTCTCCAACAAATCGTACAATCATTTTAACAAATTGGAACTAAGGCAGAAGGTGAGGTATATGTTAGAAAATAGGAGGGAAATTTGGAGGGGGCGTTCGCCCCTCTGTGCAGGAATACAAAACTGAGAAAGAACACAAATGCATACATACGAGGACACGCACACATGCACCACCCCTTACAGCCACAAACGGGGCCCATTTTAAGCTGGAGATAAAGTACAGTACAATCAAAACTCTGGTGGAACTTGCATGAGAAACCGGTGTTTTGTTTAGAGGGCTTAACTTGAATACATTTGTGGCATACATTTTGCATCAAAACCATGCAAAAGTTTGCTAAGTATAAAGAGATCCGAAGGACAGGGTATAGTGAAGATAAATATCAATAAATTAACATAGTTCATTACATACATAAAAATAAGTCATTTTGACATTTTTTATCAGAGCAGTCACATTGCATGCCTATATTTGGGGTACAAAGTATTTTAAATCAAATCAATAGCTTTATCAAGATCCAACTTATAATACACAGTCCATACTTTTAAACACAATAAAATTGATAAGAAATTTTACTGAAAAGTGACCATGTTTATTTAAAGGTGAAGTGTGTAATTTCTGCCACTAGCAAAAACAAACCAAAATTTTTTAAACACTGAAAATCCATAATGCAGAAATTACACACTTTCCCTTTAAGAGAAAAGTCATCATTCTTGATCACATTGTATTAACACATAAATACAGTATCAGTGTACCTGTCTCAAACCTCCCAGCCGTAAAAAATAATATCCTTAATCTTTCTATTATAAATAACTCAAAATGTTAATGTCAATTCTTATTCTGCACAACTAAATCCCAATAATGCAAGAGAGAATGCAGGTATAAGCAAAACCTTTCATTCACGTTGCACATTATGGCTGTAACATAGAAATCCAACCTGTTCTGACATGACTTAGGAAACAAGTGTGCTAGGCAGGCAAACAAAGAGATCTTCATTGTTGCATTTTGAGTTGAACATTATTCACAAATGAAAGCCTTTGCCTTTCTTTGACTAGAATTTATAATTACATTTGCAATTGCCTTAACTCTAAGGGATGGTTTTCCGCAGGGCTTAAGTCTTGTCCAGGACTAAAATGCATGCTTGAGATGTCTTAACTAACAAACAGCATGCACCAAAAAGTAGTATGTTTGTAAAACTACTTAAAGGGGTCATATAATGTTGCTTAAAAGAACATTATTTGGTGTATGTGGTTTAATGCAATGTGTTTACATGGTTTAAGGTTCAAAAAACAAATTATTTTGCACATTCACATCTACATTTTAGTTGCCCCTCTATGCTTCGCTTTTCTGAGACACATTAGGTGTGTTCGACTTCATGCGGCGCTGTGCAAACCAATCGGTGGCTGACTTGAAGCAGTGCATGCCGGTTAAAGATTTTGTCCGACTTAACATTAAGTTCCACTAATAAACATTAAGGGTTCTATCATACACCCGGCGCAATGCAGCGCAATGTGTCTTTTGCTAGTTTCAACCCGGCGCAATGATCAATTTTACGTTTAGCGTCACGTTGTTTAAATAGCAAATGCTTTTGTGCTTAATTTTGCGCCCCTGGGCATTCTGGTCTGAAAACGAGGTGTGTAAAGGCGCATTGTTGGCGCGTTGCTATTTTGAAGCAACTAAAATAGACTACGCCATTGACTAACTAAAACCTGGTCTAAAGTCTAAAGTCAATGGCGGAATATGTTTTTTGTTATTTAATGAGTGCGTTAGTAATATGCGCCTATAAACAGGACGACAACGCGGGTTTGCTTAACACACGTGGATGTGCAGCAGCACAAAACACTTTTAAATATGAAAAATTAAAGGATTAAAATGTAAAAGATTATTATTGAGTCTCTTGGACATAAATGAGGACAGATTATGAGACATTAGAAGGCATAAAGAGCTGCTTCACCTGTAGCCTGGTAAGTAAATAAATGCTTTGCTTTAAACAAATGCATCTAATTTTTAATGGTTTTTTAAATGCTACTCCATGGATTTATTGTATATGATGACTCTGTACCTGTGGATATGATGAGATGCAAACCGTTTTTAAGTAATGCTTTAAAAAAAAAAAACTATTGCGCTGTCCGAGTGCTGAAACGGCTCTCCGCACGTTTGTAAATTCTTTATCTCTTGTTTGTTGCAAATAAAGTATTTTCAGAGTACATTTTCTTGCATATTTGCAAATTGTTTTATGAGATTGCAGTGATTATGTAGGATATCAATACATTTACAGCAATTAAAAGCCTGATATTTTTACTTTTATGACTGAAAGAAAACGGCTTTTAAAGGTTTTAATCCAAAAAAGAACAATTTCAATAAAAATTAAAACAACCCACTTTTTTAACATTTTTCTTAAACTGGGGGTCTTCTTCCTCCGCTTAGTTTTTCATTTTACAAAGTCCGTCATCTAAATATGGATTAGACATAGCGCCAGCGCAACTGGCTTTTAAAGGGGATGAGAGATAAGACTCTCATTGGTTTATTGCACGTTACGCCCAAAACACACCCATTACTCATTAGGAGAATAGGAACAACCTTTTTCGACCAAGCGCTCGGTGCACAAACCATTTTTCCCGTTGTTAAATTAGCAAAAGTGGAATCGGACACGCCCGTTTAAAGCGTGCGCCGTGCGCTTTAGACAATGCACTTAGATCGTTAAAATAGGGCCCTATAAATTCATGTTTTATTCACAGGTAAAACTCGATAGCCTGAATATGTTGCCATGTAAAAAAAATATAAACGAAAGTAGTGAAAGACGAGACTCTATTGGTATTTTAATAATCTAGGCTTATGCTTCCCGTTATTTTCGCACATACAGTATAAACAGCAACTGAAGTATTCAATTTAAGCAATTCTGGTTGCAACTTTTATTAAAAGATTTGTTTTTTGACAAATTCACCATCTAATTCACTTCATTCCCAATTTAAAAAAGGCGCACACGTCACTACGACAAGCAGCAGGTGTCCGACTTGAGGGCTGCGTCTTTAACTCCTCCCTCAACTGCAAGCGCCAAACCTCGCTGATCGGTCTGCATGCATGAACTTGAACACACCTATTGATTTTTGAAAAGCTTGGTGTGCTCTGATTGGCCAGCTATCCAGTGCGTTGTGATTGGCCGAATACCCTTAAAGGGTGGGTGCATGATCTCTGAAAGCCAATGTTGATATTTTAAATCACCAAACAAACACGCCCCTACCCCAATAGAATCTGGACCTTCTTTTGATAGGCCCGCCCCACACATACGCAACCCAGGCAACGATGTCCGTTAGTAGACTGATTGGCTCCCTTACTGCTGATTGGCTACAAGTGTGTTTTGGTAGTCGGCCCGACTCCCTTTTCCAAAGTGTTTTTCAAAAATCATGCACCTCGCCTTTTAAGCATGTGAAGGACTTGTTATACCCTTTAACATATTTGGGATTTTAGCTTCCAAAGCACAGCATCTCCACGACATGCCGGCGGTGGCAACAATACTAAAGCAAGAATAAACGTTATGGCTTCTTTCTTTGTGTATATATTTGGGCGATGTAATCTTCCCACATAGTGGCGTAGATATGTGGGTGCATTTGACTGAGACGTTTTACTTTTAGAAAGGAGAATTTAGTCTTTGTGACTTTACCGATCTTCTATATGCACAAACAGCTTTTAACACCCCAAAGACAAGGAAAACATGTAATCGCATCATATGACCCCTTTAAATGTCCTAATATAGCCTAACTACGGCTTAGTCCTGCCTTAATCTAGACCTAACCGCCCTTAAAATGGGCATACTGTATAAGCTAGCGAATGGGAATGCGTAAAAATACAGAAGAAATCTGTTTGAAATCAGGTGTTTGGGTATTTAAGCATGAATAATGAGGTTATCTTAAAGAAATTAAGACAGATTTCACATTGGTTTTTACATTCCAAAGACCTTTGAGGCAGAGTTCAAGTATGCAGTCAGCATGTTGGTGAGATCAAATTGCTAACACCTCACTACATATCAGTCACTGTCTTGTAGTAGCCGCCAAGGACCAGAAAATGAAAAGGTATTTATGACAAAATGTAAAAGATTAAAGAGTTCAAATGCATACCAGATAAACTGTAAACGTTTTTCTGGGTACCAATAAAGATCCATGCAAGTCGTCTGATATAAATATAGAACACAAACTAATCTTAACTGAGGTTACGGCCTGCCAGACTGATTGATAGACCTATGAAGTCAAAACAGTGGCATGTCTTCATTGCATACAAATAAAACGAGCCGAAAAATCAGTAGCTAAGGCACCACCGAATCATAAAACAGGAATAAATGCAGAAAATAAGTGCTTTCATCTTAAATGGTGGTATAGAGATTCTTTCCTCTGTAACTCTTTTCAGTGGCTCTTTGAGGTATAATAAAAAGTATTAAAAGCTGAGGATGTTGCTCGTTCCTATGACAGGCTAAAGTTCACACCAAGCACCCATAAAGCACCTCGACTCTCACATAGTCATAACAGAAACCATAAGCAGCAAAGAATGGCATTTACACAAAGTTCAGACACAAAGTAAGCTACCGAAATATACATATATTACCATTTCAACGAGAATAAATACTGTAAGTGTTATTTTTTGTTCTTTGCGATAAACCTTAGGTTTAGGTTCCCCACCAGAACATCCGACATGTGCAAATTATTGTGTTATTGCCAGTTCCGCTCATAAACGTGGAAGGAAATGTGTGACAGTCATTGCTGGGGAGGCCTTGTAGCCTCGCTTCAAGCGGCCATGTTTGCTGAGGGCGATATAAAAGCCCTTGTAAATGGAAGACTCGTATGCGTTGTAATTGTTGGGCAGCAGCGTCTCCTTGAACTTGCACTCGTCACGGAAGACCCTCTAAAAATGGTATGGATTAGATGGTTAGTTTGGTGTAACTTACCATGCCCTCCCCAATCTCCCCCACCCACCCCTACCATCTGAATTCACCTACAGTAAGTAGGGTAAAGTGCAGGAACGCACAGACTGAAACTGATCAAGTATTGCTTTAAATTCTCAAGCAAGTTTGGATTCTTCACAATGCTGGACTTACAGGCATACATGCAAAGTAATTTTACAACATATTTCAAAAAAATCACATACAACAGCATTAAAGGGATAGTTCACTCAAAAATGAAAATTCTGTCATCATTTACTCACCTTCTTGTTGTTACAAACCTGTATGAATGTCTTTGTTCTGATGAACACAAAGGAAGATATTTTGATAAATGTTTGTAATGAAACCTTTCGAGGACCCCATTTACTTTTCCGACTATGGAAGTTAATGGGGTCCACGAAGAGTTTGGTTACAAACATCTCTCAAAACATCTTCCTTTGTGTCCATAAGACCAAAGAAATGTATACAGGTCTGCAACAACACGAGAATGAGCACACGATGACAGAATCCTCACCTTTGGGTGAACTATCCCTTTAAAAGTCAACTTATTACCAGCCATTAACTGTAAAATTAACATAACACATAAGGATTTCCTAAAAAAAAGTCTGATTTTCCTGTTTAAAATTTTTTTCTATTTAAAAGATTTTAATAAATGGATTTTTATAAATAAGTATATTAATCTGTGGCACAAAAGCATCTGTTAATGACATGCATTATACTCCAAGCAAATGTATGGGATTGAAAAAAAGACAAAATCAGCATGCTTTATTTTGAAGCGACAGTTTTATTACATTCAAAATATTTGCAAGCATTTTTGACAAAGCTTATGCTTGATAATATCCATATTCAAAATAGCTTTATTTAATATTTATTTCACATTTATATTTCAGTTTTTTTTATTAAGTCCATCAATTCATTATTATTACAGGAGCAAAAGTAATATTGATTTAGATGGTAACATCTATTTTTTAACTCAATTTTTTCACTTTTTAAGTTGAAAAAGCTTTAAGTGTTACCCATTGAAGTATTTTTTTTCACCCAAAATTTTCTCACTTTAATTAAAACATTTAATTTAAAAAAAGCTTTACGAGTTACCAATTGAAGTATTTTTTTTCACCTTAAATTTTCTCACTTTAAGTAAAACATTTAAGTTGAAAAAGCTTTATGTGTTACCAATTGAAGTAATTTATTTCACCTTAAATTTTCTCACTTTAAGTAAAACATTTAAGTTGATAAAGCTTTGCGTGTTACCAATTAAATAATTTTTTTCACCTTACATGTTCTCACTTTCAGTGAAATTTTTTATTTGACAAAACATAATTTTTTAAGTGTTACCAATTGAAGTATTTTTTTCAACTTAAATGTTCTCACTTTAAGTGAAAATTTTAATTTGACAAAACATCATTTTTTAAGTGTTACCAATTGAAGTATTTTTTCAACTTAAATGTTCTCACTTTCAGTAAAATTTTTCATTTGACAAAACATAATTTTTTAAGTGTTACCAATTGAAGTAAATTTTGTCATCTTACATGTTCTCACTTTCAGTAAAAATTTTAATTTGACAAAACATAATTTTTAAAGTGTTACCAATTGAAGTAATTTTTTAAAGTAGATTCAACTTACATTTTTTACAGTGTACACTGTAAAAAAATTGCAATTAATTTTTTAAGTACAATTAACTTGGATTCACAAATCATTTCAACTTTTATTTTTTATCTTGACTAGTGAGTTGCTGTAACTTACAAAATAAAGTTGAAGTTGCTTAATTTATTTCAACTATACAAGTTACAACAACTCATCGCTAGTCAAAAAATAAAATTAAAAATTACTTGTGAATCCAAGTTAATACTCAAATATTTAAAGGCAAAAATACTTTTACAGTGAGAGCATACTGTTATTTTTTATTATTTATTAATTTTGCTGCAAGACATTTATAAGTAAGCTATAATCAGATTGGCTGACACAAGTCAGTTCAACTTATTACTTTTTAATCTTGTTAAGTTGAAATTGCTTAAGTTTTTTTTTTTTAATGAGTTAATGTAAAAACATGCTGTCATGACTTATCAATAACATCACTTTTTATTTAAAAATATTCATATTGCATACAGTATGTAGCCTATTAATGTATTTTTCAGCATGTTTAAAAAAATGTAGGAATTGAAATCAATCGAGTTTATACATTTTATTCATACTGCATTTGTACTAATGTGCTTTTTACATAAGCAGTAATATTTAAGTCATATTGCATATCTATTTTTGCATAAGCAGTGTTATTAATAAAGCCATTAATAAGCCATGTGCTTATGTCATGAAAAGATAGAATGTGTCATTCGTGGTGAGATCAGGCATCTTAACAACGCAAGTGCAAAGTAGGTCAGATTTACATTCAAGCCAAGCATAACATCACGGGCTCATTCGAGCATACAGTTATTCATTTGACAAAGCCCATGCCATTAATTGTACTACAACTGACAAATATCCTAAATGAAATATGATTTCATGCAATGATGCTTATTTATAAATGCATTTCAGAAAATGAAATAAATCAAATAACAGGCATACCTACCGTTCCGTACAACCATCCGCGACTGCTCATCGCGACAAACAGCTCGCTCTTCACGCCATACAGACTAATCACCCCTCTCTCTACAGTTGAGATTTCTATCAGACCTGATTGAACACAACATCAGTATTACATCAATGACACAGCTCGTTATATAAGATGCGATCGGTGGCTCAGAATAGGGCATTGCGTTAGTTGGTGCGTAAACGTCACAGGTTCGAGTCCCAGCGAACATTTAATGCACTGTAAGCATCTGTTAAATGCATGCAATCTGCAAAATTCGGAGGATGCTCTGTCTTTGTTCTGCATTTCTCATATAGTGTGATGGGCAAAAAGCACCGCAGTTTTGGCATGCACGACGAGCAATGCGCATGTAAAATTAGTTGGCGTCTAAATTGGTCCGAGCATTCGTGTCGTGCTTGAGCTAAGTGCAATTCAGCAACGATTGACACTGGGGTTTATTTTAATCTATATTTCATTACAGAGAGCACACTGCTGTGATGCCCATCCATGCATTAATTACAATAACAAGAAAAGAGATGCGGAGATGCTCATCACGTGTCACCATCACATTAACTCACTGTACTGGTTCTCATTATGTACACCGCTGATCTTTCCATCTGGGAGGACCTGCAGGTGAAACCCGATGCCCACGTTGCAGTACAGCCTCCGCACTCTCTTAATACCCATCAAATAGTCATTCTCCCAGTTCAGCTCCGATTTCTCCATCGAGATCCCCAAAACGGAGCGGGAGAACAGCGTCTCCCACCTTTTCTCCAGTGGGGTTGCATTAGTCCTGTTCGAGATGGGGTAGGAGTACGCGATTCCAAGCAGAAAGCCAAGCAGAAGAAACGCAGTCCAGCGCCTGCTGGTCTCGCACATACTGGTGAGGAGCCTTTGCGCAGTGGCCATCCGGTTTACCCTCGGGGCACGTGGTCAAAATTAATGACCCTAAAAATACCACTCTTGTTTTTCTTCTTTCGGCATGGTGGCAGGGGCTTATTTTTGGAAGGCAGGTCGGGGCTGCGGGCGTGTAACGCAATAAGCCCCTCGGTAGATGAGAAGTGCAGGGCGGCGGAGCTTGAGCTGGTGGCGATGATGACCATGTTTCACCTCTCTCGGTGGCCAAACGCTGGCGTGGGGAGCACCACACACACTCGCCAAAAATGCAAGCTCACCTTGCCGGGGAGACCTTCACGATGACGTCACCCACCCGCGGGATGACATCACGCCGATCTCAGTGCTGCTGCCGCCGGACCGTTGACTCAGACTCTGTAATGTGGAAAGTGGTCGCGATCGATGCGCGCTTCATACGCAGCGGCGGTATTCGAAGAGCCCGAGGAGAGTGAGATCTCACAGGAGAGAAGGGGACGTGATGGACTCTTTGGCAGCTCCCAAATTGGACCGGTGGTCATATGCTTGACGGGCCGCTGCCTTATTTAGAAAGGAGGTGTAAAAACACTCCAGTTGTCACCGCGGAGCCATGTCAATCTCGACAAACACCTCCTGCCTGTTTGCTCCGGAGCTTATCACTAAGATAGATTTTCAATAAGCCATCGTGATTTATAAACAGGTAGAAAGACAGACAGATGGAGACATAGGCGACAGACAGACAGACAGACAGACAGACAGACAGACAGACAGACAGAAATATAGATAGATAGATAGATAGATAGATAGATAGATAGATAGATAGATAGATAGATAGATAGATAGATAGATAGATAGATATTGCATTCTGATTGATGGATGGATGGATGTATGAATGAATGGATAGATAGACAGATATATAAATAGATACATACTGCATTCTGATTGATAGATAGATAGATAAATAGATAGATAGATAGATAGATAGATAGATAGATAGATAGATAGATAGATAGATAGATAGATAGATAGATAGATAGTGCATTCAGATAGATCAGACAGACAGATAGATACTGCATTCTGATAGATGATGTGTGAATGGATAGATAGACAGACAGACAGATATATATATATATATACATATACTGCATTTTCATAGATAGATACATATATACTGCATTTAGATGATAGATAGATAGATAGATAGATAGATAGATAGATAGATAGATAGATAGATAGATAGATAGATAGATAGATAGATAGATAGATAGATAGATAGATAGATAGATAGATAGATAGATAGATAGATAGATAGATAGTTGTATAGATGGATAGATAGTTGTATAGATGGATAGATAGTTGTATAGATAGTTGTATAGATAGATAGATAGATAGATAGATAGATAGATAGATAGATAGATAGATAGATAGATAGATAGATAGATAGATAGATAGATAGATATTGCATTCTGATTGATGGATGTATGTATGTATGAATGGATAGATAGATATATAAGTAGATACATATATACTGCATTCTGATAGATAGATAGATAGATAGATAGATAGATAGATAGATAGATAGATAGATAGATAGATAGATAGATAGATAGATAGACAGACAGATAGACAGACAGATAGATAGACAGATAGATAGACAGACCGACAGACAGAGAGAGAGAGAGACAGACAGATGGTTAAAAAGACAGACAGGTGGGCAACTATTTAGATGAAGCACATGTCCAGTAGATGGCAATATTTAACAATGTTGAAACCTTTTTAATCCATTTGGATTTTTTTACATACTTTTAATACCCCTTTGTTATTTTTTATATATTGTTAATATTAATTATTATCATTTGCACAAAATTATACAGATATTAATCTTGTTTGGTGGGTTGTTCCAACAAGCTACAAAATCTTTTGTAAAAACCTGAAGTCAGTCATATTTATTTTAATTTCCTTTGGGACTCATGATATTTAAGACCCTCATATAAAAATTCATTCTCTCTCAAAGCCAATTAACCCACATTAGTCAAAAATGTTCATATTTTAATCGAAATCAACTTTACATTGCAACAGTGGGTTATTAAACAAACTAAATATTACAGCCAAACCATTTAGTTTCAACTAGCACGTTAGGTAAACATCTGCATTTATCAGATTTGGATAAGCAGATTGAATCCTTCTGTCTTTGTATCGGTTATGATGACACATTGCAGTGATACGACAGAGACCTAAAGAGTACTGAATAAATTATAATTCAATCTGAGCCAGACAGAATCCCTATGGACGGCAAAGCTCAAGTTTTTTCTCCTTTGTAAAAGCCTGTCCCATTTTTCATTCATTCTTACAGCCTCAATAAAAGTGGCTGACAGACAGACATTCAGCGTTCATTATCTAAACACTTTACAAGTCTAATTCAGGGAACAAAAGAAAATAGCATTAGCTGGCTGAGATGAATAGCGTCATGTCACTTGAGGGTTGAATGGCATCCATTTATAACAAGACACCACTAATTCAAAGCTATCAACAGTTTTACAACCTATTATTTCTGTCATATTTCTAAGTGAAACAAAGCAACAGGATTTTAACCACAAGGATTAACAGGATTATAAATGCAGAAACCCATCTAAAGTCATTTTTGTGATTGACTGTTTTCTACATAAAATCATCTCATATAATGTAAACAATGTTTTGTGAAAATATTACCTTGATACACTGCAAAAAAATTATTTTCAAGAATAATGTTTCTTGGTGTTTTTGTCTTGTTTTCAGTAAAAACATCCAAAAATTCTTAAATTAAGATGCTTTTTCTTGATGAGCAAAACTACCCAAGAAAACAAGTCCAGTTCCAGACCAAAAATATCAAATTCAAGTGATTTTGTGCATAAAACAAGCAAAAAAAATCTGCCAATGGGGTAAGCCAATTTTTCTCGAATTTAGTGTTTAAGAAAAATGTTCAAGATTTTTTGCTTACCCCATTGGCAATTTTTTTTGCTTGTTTTATGCACAAAATCACTTAAATCTGACATTTTTTGGTCTAAAAACTAGACTTATTTTCTTGGGTCGTTTTCATCTTAATTTAAGAATTTTTAGACACCTCCACTGAAAACAAGACAAAAATACCAATAATTTTTTCTTCTTGAAATTCATTTTTTTACAGTGTACCTTTAATATTGACTAAGTAAGGTCATGTCAAAGATTAAAATAAAACTTTGATGCTCCTACGAGACTCTAACCTGGTTTTACCAGACATGGCCACAAATGGTTTTAGGGTAAACATTAAATAAAGATAAGAGGGATTTATGATGTAATCAGAGTAAGAAAGTACATTTTGGTAATAAATTAAAAACAAGCATTAATTGTCAAAATACACAAATATATATTCTTAGCAATGAAAATATCAGTTTTTTTATTTGTACATTGTGCTGTGCTTATACAGAATTTTTTTAAGTCCATCCTGAGAATCTTACACTTCAGCAAATAAACCTACATGTATACACACTGTCTGACCAATGGTAAGTGTACTTAAAGATACATTACTACAGGACATGAAACTGGTAGTTTTGTACAATTTCATTTGGCCGCCGTAAGTCAGTCAACACAAAAATGTAATTTTGTTAACCTGATGTTTACAGAATATACTGTATGTTAAAGGTAGCATGTGTGTAAAGTCTCTTGTAAAAATATCCCAGATTGTCTTGTTTTATAGGTGTATATATTGTAATATTTCTCTTGATACTGACCAAGCAAAAAAAAACAAACTTAAGACACATTTGTTGACAAGTCAAATGAGGTTAGAATTACTACATAAATAAAGATAATCACCAAAATGGGTTGCATAAAAATTCCCATAGGGATATAAATATATGTATATATTATTAATATAAAAATATATATACACAATAAAATAGTTCTTTACAACATTTACATTGAGAAGTAAAGTTTAATGTATCCATTGGTCCCATTCTCAAAGTGTCAGCTATTGAACACTCCCAAATAAACACAACCAAAGAGAAAGAAAAGGTAACAAGCGGTCAGTAAACCTGAGACTTGAAAAACCATGACTTACATCATCACTGCAACTTTCATCTTCAGAGATCCTTTTGGTCAAAGATGATATGGGTGGCAAAATAGATGCCAATGGCACCGAAAATGGCAGATGACGCGATATACGCAGTGACGGACTCTGTGAATTGGACGATCATGCCCATGAAGAAGGTAGGGAAGACCTGAGAGAGAAGAAAGGTGCTATCCAAAATGGCGAAGTCAAGTCCCACCCCACGCTTTTCAAAATCCTCCGACTCCAAAGTGACTGATGCACCGTTCTGCAGAGGTTGATAATATGTTTGTCCGTCGCTGTAATGAGCATGCCCGTTAGAAATGCCGCTCTTGTGGGTGAGATCTCCAGAGTCAGTGTCTAAAGTCAAACACACAGAATCCCTTGTGAGCGCAAATCCGGTTTTGGGCAGTTTTTTGGTTTGGGTGCTTTGCATGTACACCTGTGGAATGGAAGCGATGAAAAACCAGTAAGTTTTATAGTAAGATACATAGAGTATATAAAATATATTAAAATGCCAACCTCTTTGTCTTTGTGGTAGTGGCATGTAAGTGTGTAAGGCAGCGTCTGCAGTGTTGCGTATGCAAAGCCAGTGAGGGCGGACATAGCCGTGACCAACAGCACGCTTTTGGACAGGCAGATGACCAAAGCGGATACGGTGAAGCACACCATGCTGCTCAGGTAGACGGTCCTGGACCCGAAGAGATGTACCAGCTTGCTCATGACCAGCGAGAAGAAAGTTGAGGTAGCGCACTGCAGAAACAATCCGAGGCTGCCCATTCGTATGCCTGTGGAGATTAATTAAAATCCTTGTAGTGTTTCTTGCCAAAAACATGAGCTAATGCCTTTGTATTTAACATTAATAGTAAAAAAGTCACTAATGGGTTTTTTGAAAGATGAGGTCATTGCTTTTAATAAAAAAAAGGCTCCATGTGTTTTGGCTTTCTAATTCAAATGGTTGACTTTTCACACAGTAGGAATTCAGGATGTAAACACAGACAGCCAGGACTCTCGCTCCGAACAAATATCTCCAAACAAATGTTTTTTTCACGGTGAAGTTGCATGGTTTGCTTAAGCTATTTGTAAACTGTGCTGCTGACAGCCATCGCTTGTTTGCATCCTGAACTTGATGAGCCGATCTGTCAAATGTTCAGGTAAAGGAGGTTTCTGCTTGTGTCAAAGCTCAGCAGGTGAGGTCTGTTGTTGACTAGCTAAGAATGTGATAGATGTGTGTTTATAAACACTGCTGGAAGATGAACTACAACAATGGAAGGAGATGGAGGCGACTGCAAGTTCACCGTCAGTTCATTACTGTACGTGTGCTTTAAAATGTACTCTTATACACCTGGACATGCGGCTTAGATAGACATACAAATACTTTAGCTAGATGATAACTATATTAGTGCTGCCTCACGACTAGTCGCGACCAATCGTTTGTAGAATAAAATGTATAATTTTAAGAAACAAATATATTTATATAATAAATATTTATATATATTATAGATTATATATAAATATAAACATGTATATACACATGCAAATGTTTCTTAATTATATACATGCATGTGTGTGTGTGTTTATGTATATTAAGTACATAATTATTATACACAGTACACCCAGATTTATTATATAAACAAAAACTTTTATTCTGCAAACGATTAGTCGCGACCAACCGTGAGTTAACACTAAACTATATAGATGATATGGATATAAATTGTATGGATGTAATCTATACCCTTTTTCCTTCCTTCCGTGTTCATTTCTTTGTAAAGTGTTTATTGAATGTTTCTATGCTTTGGCAATGTAAAGATCATTTTTATCTTGCCAATAAAGACATTTTGAATCTTTATAACTGCACTGCATTATACTCTTTCTTTCTTTCTTTCTTTCTTTCTTTCTTTCTTTCTTTCTTTCTTTCTTTCTTTCTTTCTTTCTTTCTTTCTTTCTTTCTTTCTTTCTTTCTTTCTTTCCTTCATTCCATTCTTTTTTCCAACCTTACGTCCTTCATTCCATCATTCCTTTTTTCCTCTTGTCTTGTCTTTCTTTCTTCCTTTTTTCTCAAGATGCGTTCCTTTATTCCTTCTTCCTTTTTTCATTCCATCTTCTTTTCTTTTTTCTAACCTTACGTCCTAAATTCCATCATTCCTTTGTTTCTCTTGTCTTTCTTTCTTCCTTTTTTTCCAACCTTCGTTCCTTTTTCGTTCCTTCCTTCATTCTATCTCTTTTTTCTAACCTTACGTCCTTCATTCCATCATTTGTTTACTCTTTTCTTGTTCTACTTTCTTCCTCTTTCTTTTCTTTTAACCTTCGTTCCTTCTTTTCTTTTTCCTTCTGTCTTCCTTCTTTCAATTATTTTTTTATTTTCTTCCAACCTTACGTCCTTCATTCCCCCATTCCTTTTTTCGTCGAGTCTTTCTTCATTTTTTTTCTCAACCTTCGTTCATTTATTACTTCTTCCTTTTTTTATTCCAACTTTCTTTTCTTTTTTCTCACCCTACGTCCTTTATTCCATCATTCCTTTGTTTCTCTTGTCTTTCTTTCTTCCTTTTTCCAACCTTCATTCCTTTTTTCCATCTTCCTTACTTCATTCTATCTCTTTTCTTGTTTCTAACCTTACGTCCTTCATTCCATCATTTGTTTACTCTTTTCTTGTTCTGCTTTATTGCTTTTTTCTTTTCTTTCAACCTTCGTTCCTTCTTTTCTTTTTCCTTTAGTCTTCCTTCGTTCAATTATTTTTTTTCTTTTCTTCCAACCTTACGTCCTTTATTCCCCTATTCCTTTTTCGTCTTGTCTTTCTTTCTTCCTTTTTTCTCAACCCTCGTTCCTATTTCCCTTCTTCATTCTATTTTTCTTTAATTTTTTCTAACCATACTTCCTTCATTCCATCATTCCTCCTTTTTTTCGAACACATAACATCCTTCATTCCACTATTCCTTTTTCCCCTTTTCTTGTTCTACGTTCTTCCTTTTTTCTTTTCTTCCAACCTTCTTTTCTTTATCCTTCTATCTTCCTTCTTTTGATTCTCTTTTTTCTTTTCTTTTCTTCCAACCTTAAGTCCTTTATTCCATTTACTTTTCTATTCTTCCAACCTTCCTTCCTTCCTTCTTTTCCTTACTTTCTTATTTTTTCTTTTCTTTCAACCTTACGTCCTTCATTCACCCATTACTTTTTTCCTCTTGTCTTGTCTTTTGTTTCTTCCTTTTCTTCTCAACCTTCGTTCCTTTTTTCCTTCTTTTTTCCTTCATTCCATTTTCTTCTATTTTCTCTAACTTTACGTCCTTCATTCCTTTTTTTCTAACACATTACATCCTTCATTCTTCAACATTGCATCCTTCATTCCACTATTCTATTTTTCTCTTTTCTTGGTCTACTTCCTTCCTTTTTTCTTTTCTTCTTCCTTCCATCTTCCTTCTTTTAATTCTCTTTTTTCTTTTCTTCCAACCATAAGTCCTTTATTCCATTTACTTTTCTATTCTTCCAACCTTCCTTCCTTCCTTCTTTTCTTTTTCCTTCCTTCCTTATTTTTTCTTTTCTTCCAACCTTACGTCCTTCATTCCCCCATTCCTTTTTTTGTCTTGTCTTGTCTTTCTTTCTTCCTTTTTTTCCTCAACCTTTGTTCCTTTTTTTCCTTCTTCCTTCCTTCATTCCATCTTTCTTTTATTTTTTCTAACCTTACGTCCTTCATTCCATCATTCCTTCTTTTTTCTTCAACATTACATCCTTCATTCTACTATTCCTTTTTCCTCTTTTCTTTTTCTACTTTCTTCTTTTTTCTTTTTTCTAAACTTCTTTCTTCCTTCTTTTAATTCTTTGTTTTTCTTTTTTTCCAAAAAGTCATTTATTCCATTTACTTTTCTATTCTTCCAATCTTCCTTCTTTTCTTTTTCCTTCCTTCCTTATTTTTTATTTTATTTTTCCAACCTTACATCCTTCATTCCATCATTCATTCTTTTTCTCTTGTCTTTCTATCTTTTTTCTTTTCTTCCAACCTTCCTTCCTTCTTTTCTTTTACCTTCTTCGTTCCTTTGTTCTTCTCCTTCATCCTTCATTCCATGATTCCTTCTTTTTCATATTTCTTTTTTCAAACCTTCCTTTCTCTTTCCTTCTTTCTTCATTCCTTTTTCTTTTCTTCAAACCTTAAATCCTCAATTTCACATTCCTTCTTTTACTTTTCTTTTTTCTTTTTTCTTTTCCTCAAACCTTCATCCTTCTTTTCCTTCTTCCTTCCTTCTTTTCTTTTCTTCCAACCTTATGTCCTTCACTTCATCATTCCTTCTTTTCCTTTTGTTTTGTTTTGTCTTGTCTTCTTTCTTTCTTTCTTTCTTTCTTTCTTTCTTACTTTCTTTCTTTCGTTATTTATTTTAAACTTATAATAGAGACAAAACATATTAAAGGAATATTCAATTTTCTTAAAATTTTCCCTCTTTTACAAAACCTAACAACTAAAATAACAGACAATAAAAAAGATACGCAACCCAACCATTGATTATTGCCACAAATTGTACAGTATAAGAAAGAGTTCCAGATTTTACCAAAAGTACAGTATGAGGTGAGTTTGTTGATCCATTGGGTGAGTGGCAAGATTTTGCAGTTCACTAATTTCCAGTTCTTTTTTCCTTACTTTCATTTCATTTCTTTTTTCTACCTTCTTTCATTGCTTCTACCTTTCTCTTTTTCATTCTTTTCTTCCTTCCTCTTTCTTTCTTTTTCTCTCTCTACAGCATTATGTGCGCCTCCAGACAAACCCAACAATTCATGTGCAAACATTAAGAAACAGATTTCCCCTAAATGTGAACATTATCAAAACATTAACAAAATCGCCTCGGAGTACAATGCATAATGCATGAGTTAAAAAGTCATCTGCAGTGTTTACAACTCTGTGTTTAATCATTAATCCATTGCGGTATCAGCTCATGCTGTACCCTTTTGCCTGTTTACACCAACTTAAACCAACTCACCTTCATCATAGCGCTGCCTGAGATCGGTGCCAGGAGCGGCACTGGGAACCCCCTCGTAGAGTCCCTCACCAATGAAATCTGTGTAGAAAAGCATGAAGGACATGACGCCCATCCAGCTGCAGAGCTGAGCCAAGCACAGCTGTCGCATGACACGCGGCACATGGCAGTAGCTGCTGTAAATGGCCGGCGTCATGGACCAGCAAGTTCTCAAAAGGCACATCAGCGGTCCGGACTTAAACGACCGCAGCTTACACTGAAACAGGTAGCAGCACGAACGCGGAAAACATCGTCCCAACTCCAACGGGCCTGGTTCCAGAGTGGACGTCCCGCAATGTTCCTCGGAAATCTTCATGGTGACCAGTACGCTGACCACAAAAATGAGGATGAGGACGGAGAACAAACACTCCGCTTGTCCACCCAGGTAAAAGGAGAGAAGGCCTCCGCTCCAATCTAGCGCGGGTAACAGATATCCCACGCAGCCACCCAGACTAACCATAAAGGAGAACATGGCGAAAGCCTGTCCACAGTCGTCCCGTTCACGGTACAGGTCTGAAAGCAGCGCCTCAAGGGGAGTAAAGCACACCTGCCCGCAGAAGTCCAATAGACCAACACCGAGGATGAGCAGGCCCACCTGGAGAGCCTGGTTACGGCGGGTACTGCCCCAACTGAGGTGGGCGGCCAACACATCAGCGTGTGGGATAATAAGCAGAGCGAGGAGAACTCCCAATGACAGCAGCCAGATGAAGGGCCGTCTGCGGCCATAACTGCTGTTGCAATGATCGCTGGCTGAGCCAATCAGAGGGATGAAGAGAAGACCCAGGACAGGTCCAATACCTATAGAAAAACAGTGTGATTAAAGTTTAATGAATTTTTAATGACACATAATGAAAGAATAAAAGCTTGTTCCATCCTATCTAAAATCGTTTAGCTTTATCTTCTACTGAAAGCTTGCTGGAATGCCACATGTGGTTTAAGGTGACCGATATTTGGCTCGGCTCCCTCCTCTCAACGGCTTTTCTAATTAAAGCGGATGACTCAGTCCACTGGTTGGGTGCTGATTCCCATTTTGATTCATGTCTTGATCTTTGAGAGCTATTTTTATTCAAGTAGGTGCTAGAATGATGACCTGAACATGCTCAAAATGCACTGAAAAGTTCACCGTCTATTTACAGTACTCACTGTACACTGAACGTAATGTTAGTCATTTTATAAATGCTACAGTAACATTATTGGTTGACTGTATGTACTGTATGTTATAGTATAAATGTAAATGGATAGATTGAAAGTCGCTTCTCTTAAATAAGTTTGCCAAATGCATAAATGTAATGTTCCCAAATGTGACCCTGTTTGTGAAATCCAAATTAGTTCCATATTCTAATAATGGGATTAAGAGCATTAAAGTTTAATTTCACTTTATTTTTTGGCCTTATACTCGGTCAATATTAAAGATTGTAAGGTTATATTTTCAGAGAATGTTCTTTACATTATATAAGATGATTTTATATCGAAAACAGTAAATCACAAACAAATGACTTTAGCTGGGTTTTCACATTCAGGATCACAAATTATATCCAATAAAAAAATATTACATTAACAGTAAATTATTATTTACTGATGAAAAGCATTAGTCCCTCATTTGAAATCGTAAATGACTTAAATTAGCTTTTTTGTTTAGATTTTTCTTTTGATTTTGTCTGTTGTTTTTATTATTTACATTAGCCAGTTTTGTATGTGTTTATGTGTATTTTATGTTTATATATTATATATTTACGTTTGTTTATATATATATATATATATATATATATATATATATATATATATATATTAGGGCAGTCAAAATTAACGCGTTAAAAACGCGTTAACGCAAATTCATTTTAACGCCACTAATTTTATTAACGGAGATTAACGCAACGCGCAATTTCTGTTTGACCCTTGGTCCAGCCCATAGTTGAATGAACAGAGACGCAGACAAATGTGACTCTCTCTAAATTAGTAAAAGGTTTTCATAGAAATAAGAACATTAACCAAATCGTCTACCAAATCCAATGCTCTAAATGCTCGTTGGACATCTGATATGATCGTTATTTATACGTCTGAGAGGTGTAACGTTACCGTCCTCCTAATGCTTAATCTAATACAAAAATGCGTCTCAATTCATTTTGGTTTCGCTTTTATGCATGACTTAGAAAATAGACTGCAGGACTTGCTTGATGTTAAAAGAGTCATTAAGAGAGATAAAGTTCGGTACCTGATTAATGTTAAAGAGTTATTAAGAGCGACAAGACTCAAAAGCGATCCCCTCACGCTGACTGACTGATATCTGAAGCGCGTGCACACAGACGCGCGAGTGCGCGACCCGAATATATAGACATCTACACAAAATTACAGTTTTACAAATATCTGTTTTGATAAGAATTCACGCAGGTAGGCTCTATAATCTGTTATGTTTTAAGTAAATGTTTGGTTAACTGTTGGGTAAAACTATCTGATGTGTAACATTATATTAGATCACTTAGATTTTAAGCAGTCTGTCTCAATGTCAATCAAACAAAAGGACAAAAAGTTGAACATACATTGATGATGTTTTTGCTTTGTGTGTGCTAAATCTATTAGTTTTACCAGTGATTTTAAGGTATTGATGTGGTAATATAATGTATGGATGTGGAAATGTTTGTGGTAATTTGACTCTTTCAACTTCAAACATGTGTAGTTCTGTCATATTTTGTTATATTTCAACAAATCATGCATTGTTCTATGTTTTAATAGAGAATGTCAAAATATGAACAACTATTTTTTTAAAATTTGCTAATTCCGACTCAACTTGCCAGCACAGGTCACAAATGATACAGAAGCAAACAAAAATGGAGAAAGAAAAATCTTCTGAAAGGAAAATTCATATACAAAACAATGGCTGGTGATTCTGTTAAAATGTAAACAGGCTGTTGTTAACATACATCTGCATAAAGCATCTATATATGTATATATGATTAGAATATTAAAAACCTGAAAAGTGTTAAATTAGGGTAAATTTAGAATGGATAAAAATGTGCGATTAATTTGCGATTAATCGCAGTTAACTCATGAAATCATGCGATTAATCTAGATAAATTTTTTTAATCTATTGACAGCCCTAATATATATATATATATATATATATATATATATAGGCATCATCAGTGTTTAGTGTGACCGCTCTTGACACTAAACACATCTTGAGCGTTTTTGAGCACAATGAAGTAAAAATACATTAGGATTACATTTTATTTAGGTTTAAGAGATCCTGTTAGTTTACCCTAAAAACTTGACACATCAGTTTACATTTTATACAGTTTTTAATGCAATATGCACATTTCCTGTATTTTCTGGTATTCTAATAAAGAGACTGAGAAATAATTATACATGATCACTATAACATTGCAAAAACAACAAATCTAAGACTTTTTCACAGTACTGTATGTATGTATATATACACTCACCTAAAGGATTATTAGGAACACCTGTTCAATTTTTCATTAATGCAATGGTGTAATGGTGTGGGGGATGTTTTCTTTGCACACTTTAGGCCCCTTAGTGCCAATTGGGCATCGTTTAAATGCCACGGCCTACCTGAGCATTGTTTCTGATCATGTCCATCCCTTTATGACCACCATGTACCCATCCTCTGATGGCTACTTCCAGCAGGATAATGCACAATGTTACAAATGCTCGAATCATTTCAAATTGGTTTCTTGAACATGACAATGAGTTCACTGTACTAAAATGGCCCCTACAGTCACCAAATATCAACTCAATAGAGCATCTTTGGGATGTGGTGGAACGGGAGCTTCGTGCCCTGGATGTGCATCCCACAAATCTCTATCAACTGCAAGATGCGATCCTATCAATATGGGTCAACATTTCTAAAGAATGCTTTCAGCACCTTGTTGAATCAATGCCATGTAGAATTAAGGCAGTTCTGAAGGCGAAAGGGGGTCAAACACAGTATTAGTATGGTGTTCCTATTAATCCTTTAGGTGTGTGTGTGTGTGTGTGTGTGTGTGTGTGTGTGTGTGTATATACAAACAAACACCATTACATAAGAAAATCAGATGTAGTGAGACCAATCTGTGAAGCCAATCAGTATTTTGTGTTCTCTATGTTTATGGTGTTTATTTATATTTTATCCCCTATTTGGACTTCTTTGTAAACTAATAAGATTTGTATCTTGAGCATTATTTGTTTTTTTGTATGGTTCTTTGACATAGTGATGAAATACGCTCAATAGAGCAGTTTGTCCTTTTAGGGCTACTGTAGAAACATGACGGCAACTTCCATGTAAGGAGACCCGCGGTGTATATAGATAAAGCGGCTTATTCTAAGTTAATACATTTATTATGTAATTTATTTTCATTTAATTAGGTCATTATTGTATTTCTGTCAAGAGATCCTTCTAAAAGTTACACATGGCACCTTTAAGCAGGTATTGACATATTTCAGAGCAAACTATACTAGCAGATAGTCGTGGACGCTGCACCGCCCGCCCTAAAGAGATTTATCTATCAATGTCTGTTCCTGGCGCCTGTAAGCCAACACATGCTGTTTCTTCACATGTTGGAGGGAAGGTGAACTTCCTTTAAAGGTGCCCTTGTGCTGTTTGCGGCAGTTTGAGACAATCATTATCAATCATGACATAGCGCTAACACATAAAACACACACAACTTTGTGGTTATATTTTGTTTCAGGCTTTTTGTTCCTGTAGCTCAACACCAAGGGCACTGGTTCACGTCCCAGCAAATATACTGTATACCACACACACATATGTATGCATATATACATAAAATGTGACCATGTCTCTGAAATCTAAATGGTGAGACGGCAAGACGACTTGTTATTTTGGCACTATGTGTTTATAAAGATCTGTCTGTGCTTTCCTCTGCAGCTGTTGACCAAGAAAGCATTGTGCACACACCATGTATCTTCTGTCCTAAGTGACCACACACGCGTTTGGGAACTGGTTCGTCTATTTTGTGAATCTGCTTTTTAGTCTTGGAGACGGATTCAGTTACAGCAAAACCATGTGGATGCCATTTGCGGCCATAAAATAACGTGTATGCTCATATGGCACGCAGAAAAACCTAAAACACACGATAAATATTTAGACTTGTGTGTCTGGTAATTTAAGTATAAAAGGAAATAAAAACAAACTTGCTGTTTGGAAAAACTGATACAAAGTTATGTTGGACATTATTGCTAGTAGACATAAGCATAGTGATAGTTTTTCTTTAAATAAGTTAAGATAAGTTAGATAAAGTTGAATGCACAGCCTCACAAAGCATACTTCATTTGTTTCGAAAATGTATAGTGCATGCAAATTATAAATGAGGGTACTTCCTGACCTCATCGCAAAATCTCTCATATATGGGCTCCATTGTCAATGTAGCTTGCATGCGTTCCATTCCGTTTTGTTTTATGCATTTTTTCACGATGGTTGTGACCTTGTAAATAAACTGCAAAAAATTGTATGCGCATGTGCAACCTGCACGTACAAAGTACGTGAGGTTACAAAAATCTGGTTCTGATGACAAAATTTGTATTATAAAACGACCCATTCTGGTTCTTCATTCTGATTGGTTGAAGCGCGTTCTAAGCCGTGATAAAATACCCCGGTAACCCCACGGTTCAGACCGCATTACGTAAGTATCAATTTGAGAGGTGAAGAGAACAAATGAAGGTACGATGAAACTTTTTTTTTTAAATGGAGCGTCTGTTCTTTCATTTGATATATTATATTTATTTAAAGATAACAGATTCATTTTTCTGTAAGGCATTAAACTAAAACTGGGTGGCAACTTAAAAAAAAAAACGCTGACAAGGAAAGAGTTAAAGTTAAGCATGCTTCCACGCATATTTCATCATCACTTCAACAGTTGCAAGATATAATGTTAATGTATATTTTAGATGAATGTTGATTTATAAAAATAAACACCACAGTCTTAAATCATATTTTCATTGTGTCTTTGCTGCATCTGCGTTGGTTGGGAAGTGCGCTCTGTTGCAGCTACACTTGATTCTGATGAACTACGTTGTTTGGCGGAAGAGTAATATTTGTACTAATATAATTACACTTATTTGTGTTTTATTTTATGAAATCCTGCTAACGATATGCATATGAAGTAACCGTTTTATAAAAGCAATACGCCCCGCAAAGCAGTGCGGTTACAGTGCATTTTATAACAGCTAAGGGGGTTTTAGGCACGACGCTTTGTGTTGTGCCTAACAATGCCCCTTAGCTGTTATAAAATGCACTGGTAACCCACTGCTTTGCGGGGCTTATTGGTTTATTACGCACCACACGCTTAAGCTAGAAATATACTTAAATTTTTACGCATTTGTATCACATGTATGTGTAAAAACAAAACTATACTTCTGTCTCAAGCGTACAGTGCGTGTGATGCAAATTTCGTCATCAGAATAGTATGTGCACACCACTGGATTTTTGTAACCACGTACTTGCGTCTGTATACACGTACGTGTCAAATAAACTATGTTTTGCAAGGCTGTGCATTGGACTGTGCATGTACTTTAGCGTATACGTAAACTCCGTGCTTTACCCTTGCGTATGTGTAAAAATGTATAGTATACTTAGGCCTTAAGCAGTACTGTACTGATTCATCCACACGGTGCCTGTGCAGATGTAATTATAAATTAATTAATATATTTAATTTTCTTTTCTTTAGAAGTTACTTAAAAGGTACCCAGATTATAAACCACATGCAAGGTTTAAAAGATTAACACTGGGACTGGCAATATGAAAATAAAAACATTTAATTACAAATGTCATCGTTTAAATAAACTTCTTTTTTGAAAACTGCTATTTTGTTTTTCATCACTATCAGTGACGCGCGGGTTGATCCAAAATGAGCGGGTGCCTGCGGTCACCCGCGGTTATGAGTCATTTAAAAATATTTTTAATGATATTTGGGTCGCGGTCGGTCGGGTCGTTTGAAATAAAGATGTCAATTAACTATTTTAAACAATTACTACTTTTAAAAAAAATGTGGGCCAGGAAACAGGTCGGGTAAATTTTTTTTTGCGGTCCCAGTTGCGGGTGGGTTAGTTGAAAACTTTGGTCAGGTGCGGGTTGTTTATACATTGACCCGCGCATTACTGATCACTATACATGACGTCAAATAGTTGCAATAAAACCCATTCTATTAACGCTACAGCGAGGTAAACATGATAAACAAGTCTCTAATCAGTAGATTCTAAAATTATGTGAAACAGATGTTATAAACGAGTTATAAATGCACACAGACAGCAGGTTGCGGTATTTGGTCCGCATTTACTAAAATACAGCAGCTTTCTGTTCAGCCCTTTCACTGAGTGTTATATAAATTAAGAATATTACAGAAAACATACTAATGAAAGAAGATAAAAATAAAGGCAATCTGAGAGTTAAGAATGTCACATTAAAAACTATAGAAGACACCATAGTACTTACTATAGTAAACTATAGTAATATTTCACAACAACCATTACACGTCATCAATTTTAAAATGCGAAACACAATGTTGGCCTCCATAGGTTTAAATGAGTATTACATGTTGGGTTTTTTGAAGTACGTAATAAAAATATTTTATGTGTATCTATCAATGAATTTTAGTAGTTTAAAGGTCACGTTCTTCCTGATCCCATTTTTTTATCTTTAGTTAATGTGTAATGTTGCTATAATAGCATAAATAATACCTGTAAAATGATAAAGCTCAAAGTTCACTGCCAGGCGATATATTTTCTTTAACAGAATTCGCCTTTCAAAGCCTACAGCGAACGGCCGGTTTGGTCTACAGCCCTCTAATTCCTGCTTCAATGACGTCACTAAAACATTTTTTGACTAAACTCCGCCCACAGGAATAAGTCAGTTGCCAGCTAAGCTAACGGCAAGCTAAGCTGCTATCGAATCACAACACACTAAACAAACTACACAATCAAAGCTCGATACATATTTCTGAAGGAGGGACTTCATAGAACAAGGAAGACATCAGCCTGTTTTGAGGACAGTGAAAACAGTGTTATACAGATAAGTAAATTGTGTGAAAAATACCACGGTTTTTTACACTTGAAACATGAACACATGTTATATTGCGACTGTAAACACAATCAAAGCTTCAAAAACACAGAAAGAACGAGACCTTTAAGGCAAATACATACAGGTCTTTTGTAGTGGGGGACGGGGTACTTTTTAAGACGTGTTGGAATAACATTAGAACATAAAATTGCACATTTACATTCATCCAAAGTGACTTACAGAGCAAGCTACACATTTTATCTGCATGTTTCCTGAGATCGAACCCATGACCTCTGCCTTGCTATCCCTCTACCAATTAAGCCACAGGAACGCTATTTAAAGAACAGCTGATTGAACACAGACTGACTAAAAACAGCTCCGAGAACCTAATAAAGCAACTATAACTACTACATATATCATTAACCAGCACTGATGAAACCCCAGAGGAAAGTCCCACGGACATTTTAACAGGATGCCATAAAACTAAACATACTTCCACATCCACACAGCTGTTGACCCCTTAAACCCTTTTCCTGCAACCTGGTGCCTTTCAATTAGCACCCGATTACCACCTGCATGGAGAAGCAAGTGATTTAGCCACCAATTATCATAATGACCCCCATTACCTCTTCATACTGTTTACAGCATGCTCCTTATTAACCAATAATAACAACATTCCACAGATACTCAATGAGCAACATCAAGGCTGAAAACCTTACCTAAGACCATAGTCATGTACTGTTCTTCCACACCGGCCTCCAGCAGTAAAGGGGGCACGTAGGTGATCCCGGCCGCCACGCAGATCTCCAGACCACATGTTAAAGAGTTGAGAAGGACCAGACGCCAGTGAGATCTCCATCCGCTCATATTTACACAGGATGTGTTCACTTGTCTCCTGTGTATAGTGTGAGAAGTCTACTGAAGCTTCCAGGAGGTGGTAAAAGGGGCGAGGTCGGGTGCCAGGGGCGAGGCTGGCGTGTTGGTTGAGGAAGAGCAAAGGTACTCGAATCAACTATGGGATCCATTGTGTCTTTGCATGCTTGATCTTCAGAAAAGATAAACAGTTATCAAACATAGATTCTTGGGTAATGTCCTATCAAGGCGTGGTATGATAAACTGGTAAGTGTTATTCTCTGAGATATGGAGATATGGATGGTTATGGCTTGGCAATGAATCCACTTTTTCGGACAGCATTTTATTATTTTATGATGGTTTTCATGCTGTTTTTCTCTCATAGGGCTGCTCATTCAGGGCTTGTCAAAGGCCATGTTACTCTTTTGCCAGTTAAATACCACCCATTGCTTGTAAAAAGCAGTGAGTCAAATTCTAACAGCTTCCAAGAGAGAAAAGCATTTTGCATTGAGTGCTTTGAATTCAATCAAGATTTATTTCTAATTTTATGACTAATTTCAGGGTTTAATTAACAGTGTTATTCATTTATGCATTTCATTCATTTATGACAGACGCTTTTATCCAAAGTTACTTACAGTGCACTAACAAGCTAGCCTATACATTTTATCAGCAGGTGTGTTCCCTGGGATTGAACCCATGACTTTTGCGCTGTCAATGCAATGCTCAACCAAGCGAGATACAGCAACACGATTTTATTTAATTGTGTTGGGACATAGGTGCTTGTGACACATGGTTCCCAAAGACTGGCTTTTAAAGGGCTCTCATTGGTATATAACATGCTATGCCCAAAAAACCCCAATTACTCATTACAAGAATAGGAACAACCGTTTTAGACTGTGTGCTAGGCACACAAACCATTTTTCCCGATATTAAATTAGCAAAAGTGGATATGGACACGGCCCATTTAGACTGTGCGCCTTGCATGCGCTTAGATCGTTAAAGAGCACCTATCTTCTGATTCACGTTTTTACATTTCCTTTGGTGTGTAGGTGTGTATTAGTACAGTTAACGATACGCAAAAGGTACAAACCCCAAAGTAAACAATGACGCGAGTTATCGTCTCCAATGTAAATCTCTTTTCTTGGACTACAACAAACACATGGATTGTAGGCAACAGTTTACTTCCTGAGATTGGTGATGTAGACAAGACCGACATTATCATAATTCCTCAGCCTGTAACTCCTGTTAGCATTGCATTGTGAGCGAATCTTTTAAACATGGTAAGGAGCATCACAATTCTGGCTGAGATCAGAGGTATCCATGCCAATCACAATGTACAGATTAGCTGGCCAATCAGGGACACAGAGCTTTTCAGATCAATGAGCTTTGTACAAAATCAGTGCGTTGCAATAAGACAGGAATATCAGGAGCTACAAAAATGTACGGTATGTGGAAAATAATGTGTTTTTTAACCATAAACCACTTGAACACATTGTATTATACCAAATACACAAAATAACCTTGTTTTTTTGCAATGAAATAGATGCCCTTTAAAATATGGCCCATTGCATCTCCCAGACACTGCCTATAGTAATACAACACCAATTGTGCTCCTTCTTTAAATACAATTTCCTTTCCTCCCACAATTCTCGGGGGGTAAGAGTTGTCAAACAGTTAAAATACATCTTTTAAATGACAAGCAGGTTCCAACAGCTTGCAAACTTTTGCTTTCTGGCCTCTTTAAAAGACGATTTTTCTGTCAAATGCAAAGATTACAAACATCACATTGCAGTATTCAATGACTTACTTTTCTCCAGTTGAGGTAACTTGATCTCCAAGATGCACTTTAAACTTAATTTGATCAAAATGCTCAGTGAACTGTTCTATAGTCCATTTAAAAGCTGAAAACGTTCACATGGTCATCTGAAATATATTACATATATATGGCTGGTGTTCGACTCTACTTTAAATTCTGCGTCGCTGTTTTTAAAGAGTTCTGTGGCGTTGACTGTCACCCCGCCATCTGATTATGAGACATGTGTGAGAACACTCACATCAGCTGCCACCTTTCAGGAGGATGAAAAACAACCAGGTGCTAAATTCATATTTGGTGTTACATGCCTTCATCTATGAGGGCCATCTGCTCATCTTTGGCAGATAGGACGCATGTCATCTCCATCTGAAGAATCAAAGTTTGCTGAAATTATTTAAAATGAGACATTACATTTTATAGCGATCCATTTGGCAGAAGCTTTTATCCAAAGAGACTTCCAATGCATTCAAGCAACACATTTTGGTATCTGTTACCTAGGGTCAAAGCTACAACCTTCACAAAATTGAGAGCACTGAGTTTATATCTGGCAAAGCGATCGTCTCTTTTATCATAAACCCTTTAGACACGTCTGCAGCAGGCACTTATTTTGACTAGACACGTGATGCACATAGGTTCACTCGACACGCCGAACACATATTTTGAAATTACGAACCAGACACATGACGTGCTACATACATGTTGTGACGAACTTTGCGTAATGCGCACTCGAAAAAAGAAGTCACCGGCAACCACTGCTGTGTAATATCATTGCTCCTTCTGCAGCCATGTTACGGCAGCAAAGTCCTTGTTTATTACACCAAAATGAGAGTATAGTTCCTAGCCATATCGGCTTAGAAAATTGCAACTTTTCATTTTTTTACTTTTAATAGTACACAATGTAACTACAGAAGAGTTTTAAATAGGAAAAATATCGAAACTCTTTGGTTATTTTTGAACGCGATGCTAATGGTCTAATCAGATTCAATGGATTATGCTAAGCTATGCTAAAAGTGTTACCGCCAGACCCGAAGATCAGATGAATGGATTCCAAAACTGTAAAAATAAATTGTTTAACTCTGGGGGAGCATGAAAATTTGCATTTTTTTTTTTAAAGTGGAGTGTCCCTTTAAACCAACAAATAGGTTTGTCCATATTTTAACTGAAAAAAGTGTGAATTTCTAAAATATCTGTGATAATGATCTCATCATATGAGTTGGTCGAACAAAAAGCAAACCACAATACTTAATCACAAACCATATGCCAGACACAAGCTCGGCTCTCTGAGACAACACACACATTTCACACTCATTCCTCCAGCTCTGAAAGAAACCATTGGGGGGTCCATCTCTGCAGGACCACTACCCCGCTGTCCTAATACTCAGACAACCCCCCACATTTCACCCGTCCCGTGACATCTTCCCCCATCTCTATAAAGAACTGGGGCTCAAGGTCAACATCAGAACTGACATGTAGTATAGGAGAACTTATACAAAAGAAAAGCATAATAAAGTCGGTTTTCTATGAGCAGTAGTTGTTAATGGATCTAACTTCTCAAATGCAAATGGGTTAAGTTGGATTATCACCCAAATCTTCTATAAAGTTTTTAAAGTCCCCCTGTAGTCAATATTTTTATCAGTTAAAACTCACTTATAAAGCATATATAAATGTTTTACCGGTCACATTAATTTCTTCATGCTTTAAAACAGCTTGAATGTATCTCTACACCCTTGCCTCATTTAGTATACGCGGATCTTTGAATATGCGAATTAGTCACCGCCTCTACGCACAGCTAGGATGGGAAATATGAAAATTAGTATCTGCCTCCACTCTTTCGCACCACCTCAGACCATAGATATATATGTAAATAGATGCCACATTCGGCAGTTTCAGATAGATACAGTACCCGTCAAGTCCGGTTCACACAATGCATATGTGAACTCAAACTCCATTGAAATCTGGACCCTTAAATATACACACCTTTCAAAAGTACAAAGACAAGACTGCAGTGTTAGAAGCAGCAAACTTAGTTTCATATTCCCAGAGGATTCAAACCCACAACCTTTGCGATGCTAAAACAATGCTCTACCACATAAGCTACAGGAACATATTATGATAACCATTTAAATCTGATAAACACTTTCTGACGTTCATATATACATGCAAGGACAGGGATGCAACATAACAATCCAGTACAAACATTACAAAGGGAGCAAACACAGAATACTCATCTACTTAATAAATTAGTCGAACTTTAACTTTAAAGCCTTACTTTTTGGGGAAGTAACTTAATTAAAAAAATGTGTTTAAGACCTGGATGTCATCACATTTTTTTTTTGTTGTTTGCACCATAATACTAAGGCTGTCACGATTATGAATTTTGGCTAACGCTTAATTGTCTAATAACTTATGCCGATTATTACTAGAGCTGGGTATCGATTCAGATGTTCCAGATCGATTCGATTCCGATTAACGATTCGGTTTCGATTCTCGTTTTGACTCTCGGGTCAATTTTTATACTTGATTCTCGATTCAACTCAATGAATATAGATTATATAAAATATTATATTATATTAGAATATTATTATATATATTATTAAAATATATTAGAATATAGATTGATTGAATGAATGAATGACAGGCTCGCCTCTCGTTCCTTGGTAACATCGCGCAAGGCAAAAAAGAGGGTGACATCTAGTGGAGAAGACTAGTAATTAGATTAACATTAATCTGACGTTCAGTGTTTGTGGAAATAAATATGAAAAAATGTATTTGTGGCCTTTGAGAATCGATTTTGAATCGACCACATAAACAAAAAGATTAATCGAAAAATCAAAAAAAAAAATTGCCCAGCCCTAATTATTACGATGAATTGCCTGTTTTAGGGCTTTGACGATTATTACAATTAATTGCCCATTTTGTTTCTTTGATATTTAATTCCCATACCTTTTTGTTCATGAAATAATTCACACATTGTTGTGATTCAAATTAAATCTTTTGAAGGTTTACCTGGCAGTAAATATTAATACACATAACATATTTAAAAGTAATCTGATATGGTCTCGTTTATACAGGTGCTGCAACTCCCCCTTGTGTTTTTAGAGAGATGTGCAATCATCGCGATGAGATGATTATTTAATCATTGTGACAGCCCTACATAATACTTAATTCTGTGTACTGGAACCTGTTGTACACAAACGTGGACATTTACACTGCTTAATGTTCAAAGAAAAATATTTGGTTATTATATTTATTGGTTCTTCCTGACCCCTAAAAAGCTGGAAGAAATCTAAAAAAAGACAAACCAAAGCTCGGGTCTTAGGAGGTTAATGATTTTTACTAAACATGAATGTCATATATCAGCTTTCAAACTCTAAAAATGTTACATAAGTATTGCAACGAGAGTGTATTTCTGTATTCTTTTATATGTTTTTAATGCTTTTAAAGAACTGTTTGAAATTATTTAGCATGAAATATCTTAATCATTTTAATGCTGCAAATGCCAACAGAGCTTAACCTGAACCCGGAACATTTTATTCGATGCACGCACCACAAACAGAGGTCGGCGAAGAGGATTGTATTACCGGAGTTAATTTCAGAACCTTGTTATGACTGTCCCTTAAGGGGAGACCTGTCCTAATGAAAAGGGACAATTCAAGGAGACATGTCACTCACACGGTCCTAAAAGTGTAATCGTGCCAGCGGTCTCATGGTTGGAGAGACAGGGAAAGCTGGGAGATATAAGCCGAGCTACCGTATAGAATTTAGCATCATGTTTGACGTGCCCTAAATTATGTGTCAAATGAAAGCCACATGTGTTTGCTTTAAACCTGCCGTGCCTTTTCCATGACATGAATCATTGGGTACTAAGCATTGGGTAATTCAATCAATGCAAAATAAGTTTTTCAAAATAAGTTTTCTGTATATCTATTGCAATTGCATATTAATCTTAAATAGTTTGAAGCACTGGTACCAAATTGTAACTAAAATACCAAAATAATAAAAAATGAATGCAACAATGCCAGTTTATTGGCATTTGCATCGATTACGGAAACTTTGCAATCTGCGTGTGTGTGCTGGGGGTTAAAGGATGGAAGATCTTTTGACACCACTAATGCTCCTCTCTTCATATGCCACAGTCCCAGACCTATTCAATACCACACCCCCCCTGCCCTCGTAGATTATCTTTAATGGCTCTGAAGGACATTATTACCATACAAAACAGCCTTTGTGTACATTGAGCCAATGTTAGTAACTCGATATACTGAGGAATCAAGTCCTTTCAGTTAATCTTTTATCAGCTCTTAAGAGTCTTAGAAACACCCCCAACAACAGCCCGAGTGTCTGAGCGAAAGCATTTCTCCAAAATGACATCAGAACCACAAGCGGCAGTCGAAGTCCATCCAAAAACCTCAAAAGACGTTCAGCGGTGGTTTGGGAAGGTCTGAGGTTACAAAAAGCGGACAAGACGGTCGCCTCAACGGCTTTAATCCTAGCGAGTTAACATTCCACAACAACAAGTTATTTAGCAGTCAACTCAAAATATCCGCCCATCCATTAGAATCCGGCCTGAAGAATTCTGGTCTTCACCCAATTTTTTTAAAATTTTGTCATTATTTACTCACCACAGGTTGTTACAAACCAGCCCAGTCTCACGGAGTTGCGTATAAATAGCACGAAGTGTAAAAATCGTGCAATACATACGCCAAATTCCACTTTGGCGTGCATATGATACGCCAGTCCTTCCCATTCACTTAAACGGTGCATCTTTTTTTGTCGTTTTATTTATTGGTTTCTCATTTTTTTGCTATTTTTTTATCATTTTCGCTTGGGTTTAGGGTTAGAACAACTTTTTGTTATATAAAAATGACATCCTAACCCAAACCCCAACTCCAAGCGACCATGGCTTAAATATGGACAAAAACATGGAGAAACCTGTATATTAAATAACCCCATTAAGCAAATCTAAAATCTAACCCTAAACCCAAGCGAAAATGGTTTAAAAAACAGAAAAAAATTGAGAAACCAATAAATAAAACGACAAAAAAGGATGCACCGTTTAAGTGAATAGGAAGGACTGGCGCATCATATGCACGCCAAAGTGGAATTTGGTGTATGTATTGCACGATTTTTACACTTCGTGCTATTTATACGCATCTACGTGAGACTGGGTAGCACAAACCTGTATAAATTTCTTTATACAGCACAATGGAAGATATTTTGAGCAATGTTTGTAACTAAACCATATCATTGACTTCCATATTTTTTCCTACTATACAAATATCTTCCTTTCTGTTCAGCAAAACAAAGAAATAAAATTTTCATTTTGGGGTGAACTATTCCTTTAATACTATGGAGGAGCTCAACATAAATCTTTGTTAACAGAGATCACACGACAGTGGCATGACCCAGGAGCATTAATCTTATCCTAGCATCCGCTAGTATGACCCTTGACCAACGCACTTGATCCTAATCATGTGACAAATCTCAAAGAGAAGCAGCAATGTGGCTAATATGAAGTCGTATGTTTTAGATCTGTTTTCCCCCTGGTGACGTTGAGTACAGGGGTGGGGCTTCATTATTACTTTTTCGTAATAATCTTACGTCACATCGTACAAAAAATACTAGGCTAATGGTGAGATCATGCTGCTATGTAACATCTCACAGTACAGTGAACACAATAAAAAAGATTTTAGGTTGTCATTCGTAACTGTAAGTGTAATTAGATTAAAAAGTGAAATTTTAAGGCTGCAGGGACGGTCAAGAATTTACTAGTATGATCGTACAAATCAACTTTAGTCCTTTAGTCCCTTAGTACATTAAACATATATTCTGTTTTCATGTTCAGTGTAGACAAGAGAAATTGCTAAAAGTGCTGTTAAACTTAAAAGCAACACGTAAAAATCAAAACCATAATACAGAAAAAATTGTTCAAGAGCTGTTAGATTTTACACTTTCTCGCCCAATGGTATCAGATTCAGGTGCAGACACACAATCTGCTGAGGTTCATCACACTTTGGTTTTATGCAGATCCCGGGAGAGAAACTCGATTGAAACTTGATACAGAAAGACTCTTATCAGGTCAAAAGAGAGGAAAATGTGTGCTGCTGATGGCCTGGAAGACACAATAAATCAAACAATGATACTCTCTTATGGAGTGCTCTATAGATAGACTGGCGGGACCTCTAGATGTGCATTTATGCATTTATGCAGAAACTTTTATCTAAAGATATACATTTCATAACTGTGCATGTAATGGAAATCAAACCCATGACCTTGGCACTGGGCATGTCAGTCGAGCTGCACAATAGAAACTGGTTGCCAGGGACAATAGTTAATTTTACAGTTTAGCTCCCATCATAAAACCATTTACTATGTCAGCACTTAAAGCCAAGTGATCTGCACATTGACATCAGGCGTGGCACACACGTCCTCAAAAGTGAAGCCAAAACATTTTGATCACCCCTTGGTGGCTGGATGGAGTTTAAAATAATAATTAGATGCTGTTAAAAAGGGGTGTGATGACATGATTTGTGTGTTTGTGATTGAGTCAAAAGAAAAAAATGGGTGGGGTCACTACTACTAACGATCAATACTGTGCATCTCTATAACTGAGGCCGATGCGATTCACATCTCAATGCATAGCCTATGGTACAATACATTAAAGATACATATGAAGCAGCTACCGATGCGATACGATGCGATTTACCCCATTACAATGGAGTGTGGTCCGATTTCGATTTGGTTAAACGTGATGTCATTCAATGCAGTTTGATGCAATGAAAGGTCCCAAAAGTCAATCCGCATCACTGAATCCATTGAATTACATAAATACAGGAGCAGCATAAATCTATGTAGACATGTCCATTTTTTCGTCGTCTATGGTTGACATGTTGGGTGACTTGAGTTTAAGTCCCACCCCGTAGTTCTTTTCTGACTCCTGTTCGTCTCTCCCTGTGTAGTTTACTTTCATATCTTTACTATTCTGTTGAAAAAAGCGGTAACGGCCAAAAAATTGCTAAAAAAATAATCATTTACTGTACAATGCTGCATTTCAGAATCAAGGATTCCAGAGACCTCTGCAATAACATACAGGTATGTTGTTTCATTGTAATGATAATAATAAACCTTAATACGTGCGTAACATTTATTAAATTTGTCAATGCTTTAAGAATGAACTGGAAAAATGTACTATTGTAAAAATGTAGAAATATGCAAAGCATCGGAGGTTTATCAACATTCATTTTGTGGCCTTTGTAAATACCAAACATTGGAATTCTTTTCAAGGTAATTTCAGCATGAAGCGATCGCACTTGAACTTTTAAAGAAGACACATTACACAGTGTCTTTAACAACCAAAATATACTTTGCAAATATATCAAAAATGGAAGACAGTAAGGAAGAAAGGTTCTTTCCTTATTCTTTTCTCCTCACCCATAATAATACTGTTTCTTCTCTGTTCTAAACTCTTTGATGAAAAAAAACGTATACTTGGTAGAAATCCTACTATTACAAACCAAACCTCAGGATTCTTTTTTGGAACCACATAACACTAAACAGCCCCAAGCAAAACCCTGATATGAAACAAAGGCCAGATTCATATCAGTTCCACCTCAGGACTGCGGTTACTTCCATTCCATCTGTTCGTCCATTTCACCAACCCCCCCAAAATAATCCATCTAACTTCTGTCGTCCCAAAAAACCCAGCAATAATGGACCATATCAGGTTAAAGGACAAGCCTTTCTCACACCTCTACCTCTACACCCCAAGGCCAAAATCCATAACATGTAAGACCATCCTTCTGGCTCTACATCCCCTCCCCAAATGTCCCCATAATATCTTATATTTCAGCTTACAGCAGAATCTTTGGCATGCTACTAATTTGAAGATGTGACATTGTGGCTGAATAAAAGAAAGTTGGCCAGTAAGAAGTGAACACACCTTTTGTTCTAGCGTATATGGCTCAAGGCCAAATAAAGGTGGATGTGGGCCAGTACAATGATGTTTTTACCTCAGTGAGCACCACAGGGCTGAGGTGAGCTTCAGATAGCACCTGTTGTCATGGAAACGATGCAGGCAAAAAGTTAATGAGTTCCTTCACCAAAGGTACTAACATATAACTCCCTTTTTTAAATCGGCAGGTGGTTTCTAATTATCCAAAACACAATCTTAGGTTTAAATGTAGTCAAATGTAGTATGTTGTTAATAGGATAGAGGCATGAGTCACGACTTAGTGAACTACACTTTTATAAAAATTATGTCATCAAAAAGTCATCATACATCAAAATAAGTAAAGCAACTGTAACTTTTAAATGTGTTACTGCAACTCATCACTAGTTAAAATTGAAAATTTTATTTATGTCTAAACTAAAACTTTAGTAACTAAAGTTTTATGTGTATCGGCTGATGCGTGGCTGCTGTGTTCGCCGATTTTTTCCGGGATTATTTACAGACAGAGTGCTGGAAGCCGCAAACGATTGCAGGTCATGTGACTAAAAACAACCAACCTTTCCATGACAACATCGAAAGCTTGGCCTAACAGCTGATCATAGCTGGACAAAGCAGGTTTTTATTTCTCATCTCTATATTTATTTTTAGTAGTAAAGTGCTAGAAATCAATATTCTTTGCTGATAGTTTCCTTGACATTGCAGTTCATGGTTCCATAGCACCCTCACCTGTTTTTACTATTTTTTAAATATATATATTTTTTTAGTTCAATAAATGGTACTCTTTCAAATTGAGACTTGTAACATTTGGCATCATCGTGTCATTTTTATGATGTAAATTGAGTGAGCAAAAGCAGTATCGGCTCCGAATATCGGCTCAAGAAAATTGGCAGCCTGTATCGGTCATCGGCTAAGGCTGATGAATCAAAAATCAGTATCGGCATATCCATATCGGAAATCCATATCGGTTGATCCCTAGTTCAAACTTACAAATTTAATTCAACAAAACGTAAGGCAACACCCTTTTGTAAAAAAAAGTAAAAAGGGACAAAAAGTAAGTTATTACTTACTGTGTCCCTTTTACAAATAAACCATTATGCTGCGTTCACACCAGCTGCGGTAGAGGCATAAAGCGAAAGAATTTCAATTTTAAGTCACTGTGAAGATGCGTTGATGCACGTCTGGAGGTCTTGCGGTGCGAATGAGGCGTTTAGTGCAACGGGGTAGACGCAATTCCGCCTCATTTGGGCGTTTAGTTCACGCGAATGGCACGAATTGAGCATTGATGCAGGAAACACGCGAGTTAAAAAATTTGAACTTTGGCGGAAAAACGCGCTGCGTTAACCAATCAAGAGCTTGCTCTTATAGTGACAAGATTACAGGAAGCGAGCGGAGTCGCAGAAGCCCCTTCCATGACATTAATTTCGCGTGAATGTCTCGATGACTAGAATTTCATGCGCAATTGAAGCGCGTAAACTCAAAATGTTCAAGCGGCAAACTAGACGCGAATTTGACACCTCAAACGCGACTGGTGTGAACTCACAGTTAGACCGCTATTTAACTGAGATATGGGTCTGTACATTCTTTAACTATTGCAAAGCTCAAGTTTATTACTATCTATCCATGTGACGATGCTATCACAAGGAATGTAACAGGAAGGAATACATTTTTCAACACTCATCACTTACAGCTCTTAAGAAAATTGCTGTTTATCACTATGAATCAGTCATCAATCTGTTTGATATAACGCAGAAGTAACTAAAACCCTTAAAAATGAACCATGCATTATAGTAAAAGTGTAAAGTAATTGCGTTACTTTTTTAGGTTGAAAAAACAGTATAGTTTTATTAGATTACAACACAATACATTTTGGGGGCAATGAATAATTTTCAATACCATGTAGGCCTATTTTATACTAAATTTTATACTATATTTAATGTTACAATACTTTTTATCCATTAAAGATGAACAGTAATTAGTAATTGAGTAAGTAGTTAAAATCTGTATTCAAAACGCGGCAGAAGAAAAACGCAGCAGATATATTACTTATTCAGATTACATTTCTTGGGTATATGAATTTTAGGATGTACTTCTAACTGTCATGTCCGTGTATAATAATGACATATGTGCAAAGTAGCGGGGCGAAGCACAAAACACATATAGAAAATTATTTCACATATTACTGCAATTTTACAGAGATGATGATAGAGAGGCTAAAGTTACAGACTTGCTGCTTCAATAATTTTCAATTTTTTTTAGCTTTTTCCTTATTTAAAGCTGCTTTCAACAATGCATATAAATAAATCTGAATTCATTTGAATTAAATATTTATTACCATTACCATTTTACTACAAAAACCGCTGGTTACTGTGTGTTAAGTTTAGTGATGTTTTTATATTGTAGTGAACCCATGATAAATTTTGTAAGGGAAATACTGGTCAATCCTTTTATAATTTGAAATGTCAAGCAATTACATACCAAGCAAATTGTTCCACTCCTTCAAGCTATTTAAATACTGCAAACTACCAAAATATGTTCCTCCTTCAACTCCTACAGGAATTCACATAATCACTAAATCGTAAAATGACATGAAATCTCAATAGCAAATAGATGGAGGTGATGATGGAAGGGTACCACAAATGCAAACTCAGCCATTCCTGGTGGAAAATTTCCATTACCCTGGAAGTCCTGGCAATAACAATCATGCAAACGCCGTCTTTGTCTACACAAATGACAGACCGTTTGTGACCATGCATAACCAAAGATTCACATTTTACTGCTCTCACCTTGACATTTACCTGCTCAATCTTCATGGATTTAGAAAGATAAAATGAAACGATAAAAAAGCTCCACCTGACTATAACTTTGGGTGTGGAGGTGTACACACAAAAGGTGTTTAAACACACACTAAATCAACAAACTGGGTAAGTAATTTTGGATGCAACAATAGCCGAGCTGTACTATCATCAAAGCACTTATCCATACGGACCTAAATCACAGTTTATCCTTTCAAAGACTTCAGTGGGTCTCAGATATCAAAGGTCTTCAAACGCTGAACTTCTATCCTTTTCACTACATGAAAGAGAACTCGACCCCCAACCCATATTTCTCACTGTCAACCAGACATTCAATTTCTTGAAAGGACAGTAAATCACAAACTTCTATTTCCATTTCATCCTTTGCCTCTTTTCTTAACACATGCTTTCCTAGTATACACAGAATCTGTTTACGCAACCAAAGCATTTGTGTTTACTGTATAGGATCCTTTTTTCTTCGCATCTATAGTCAACATCTGTTCTTATTACCCTGGGAAAATGACTCAAGATGAGACTCTTTCATCCCCTCCTCAGGGCTTTACTTACACCATTGTTATTTTGGCCAGACAGTCAGCATAAAAGTATTTCTCGCTACTAGAAAATGTACTTGCAGTCTTGACTATATGCACCACAATGATGTGTTTTATATCCGTAATGGAGTTTTGATATAAACACACAACCTCTGAAACATGGTTTTAAATTGGATTATGCAATGGGTTTTAAAGCAAAATCACTAATTTAGGGACATTGCAACCATTATAAGGGTGATTCTCACGAAATCCAGACTTAGAATGTGTCCAGCATCAGATTTTTTAAAAAGCCATTGAAGCCAATTTTTTTGCAAATATAAGATTAAGCTCTGAACTTACTATAGACGGTTTCATCGGACGCACGTGATACACGTTTGGAACCAAACCTTCCGGTTTCGTTTTTTTAATGGCCTGACTAGTTGCTAAACTGATCTCTTGAACAAATGCCTCGTCGAAAATAACAAATGTTTTGGTTTCCTAGGTAATCTATGTGTTGTTTTTTTGCTTGTTATATAAATAAACTACGTTTAAAGAACTTTGTTGTTATTTATTCTTAGCGGAGTTTACCGGAAGTTACGTGCGGGACGCGACAGCCGCTTGTTTATGTTGTTACTGCTGAAGCGGTCTATAACCATTATTTTTAGAGGATTTAAAAAATATTTCCTATAGAATTATTTACATTTTTTTTGTCATTATCAAAAATTATCATTACCGCAACATGATATTATATTAAATATATGCATGTACAAACTCATGTTTCGGTAATGAGAACTAAAAACTTGTCTAGGTACTCATACAAACAAAATTTTAACTTTATTAAAATGTTAGTTCCTTGAGGACTTAAACAATGATTGAAATTTGTTGTGAAGGATGAGAAAATTGGCCTTGGACACATTTATATTCCTTATTATTGTCTCTACATTTACCAATGATCACCAAATACCACATGTTTCTTTACTGTAAATGTTTATAGTATAAATTTTTATTTTTCAAATTTTTTAATTATACATTTTCCATATCAAAGAACTCAAATCCAGTCATGGACACGTTGCGGTAATGAACATTTTTCCCATTAAATGTGGAAAAACAACAAAATTAGTTTGTATGATGTCATTTACTTTTTTTATCAAAATGTTTCATGACACCTCATAAGTCTAATTTCGCGAGAATCACCCATAATGGGGGACAGGTCCTTCCTGAAAAAGCATAGCCGTCTAACATTTTTTGCGATTTACTGTTTTCTACATAGAATCATCTGATCTTACATAAGAACATTCTGTTAAATATTCTGTGTATATATCCTTACTATCTATTGACTGAGTAAGGTCATGTCAAAGATAGAAATGAATGTAAAATCAATAAGAAAAAAATGACACGTTTGTGTTCCTAATATCAATTTTCATAAGACTTTAGCGTGAATTTTACAGACAGAGTCACAAATAATGCCTTTAAAATGTTTTCGAACCAGTCCGTACTGGCAAGCTGCAATCTGGAATTTACTAATGTATGTCTAGCACCCACCCCATTCCAATACTAAAGGGTTTCATATCTAACCAGTGAATTGACTAATAAAATGTTATCCATACTTTGTTATCAGTTGTTATGACTAGCAAACTGTGTCTTTAAAGAGGAAATATCAATCCTTTCTACAAGGACGCACATTCCTTCTTCTAATGTAAGTTCTTGAAGGCCAAAGAGGAAGACGCAGAACATAAACAGTTGATAGAGAGGCTGAGGGACACAATGTTCCCACATACTCTCTCAGTAGCTTTTAACACTATGATTATTTTGCAATGAAGTAGGTGGTGACAAAATTAAAACTCTTGAAAATCTTAATTGAAATGAATCTGATGGAATCTCTTTGTTTCGAATCCTTTTGAATCTCTCGTGATTCATTTTTAATATAAAATGCGGATTGGTAGCGAACGTTGTTAACCGTGTTGCCTTGGATATAAAACGATTCAACAGATAATTTTCGCAAACATGTTCTTGCACAGACCTACATATACTTTTATGCATTTGGCAGGCACTTAAATCCAAAGCGACTTACTGTACATCCAGAACATACATTTTATGTGTGCATCCCACATCCCTATGTGTGCTTTCTGGGAATCAAACCCATGCCATTTAGTGTAATACCAATAAAGCAACCGGTGACAAACTTGTTGACTACAGCACATTTATAATCATTCTCTTACTTTAGCAAGAGTCACTGACTCTTATAGTTGACAACTCCAACTTTTTACTGAATCCCAAAGCATCATAAAAAAGGAGTAACTTGAATAAATCCACCAATCCAAGAGTATGAGGTGGCTTTCCAAAGCTGGCTGGCTATAGCTTGTGTTCTGCAAACTTGGCCTTTGGTCCTTTGGTCCAGATGGCCAGACATTGTTTACCTTGTAAGACAGCTGGCAACAGCCGTGTATTACAGGTTAACGGGGTAAAATCTGAATTTAAAGGCAGGAAATGGTTTCTGGAATGCTTCAAAAGTTTCCAAAACAAGTCAGTGCTTCTGGTTAATTTAATTAGGCATTTCCATTTCTACATATTTTCTGCTATGTGTATTTGTGCACAGGGGTTTATAGAGACGGCCGCAAAATGATTCAATTCGTACATATTTCATGACTTGTCCAATATGTATGAATTTGTACTATGTGAATCATTCAAAATTTTGCGATTATTCGAAAAAATGCAATAATGAAGCCCCACCCTTGGAAAATAAGTAACGGCACCCAACGTCACTGGGTGAAAGCAGATCATAAAAAATGTAATATTCATAAGAATTGGTCACCTCGTAAAACAGTTACGAAATGCAACGGTGGATTGATAACTTAACATGTCATACAGGGTCAAAGCGAACGGTTCTTGGTCAGTCTGACATACAAAAAAGCACCAGACCTTTGGCAGCAGAAAAAGGTCTGATCACAGAGCGCTAAGTATGGGGTTACTGGAGTAATTGGTTGTACCGAAAATGACAAATTATGTAAAAAGCCCAACATCTAACCTTCACTCTTTGTAATTACAATCTTAAATTGTGGCCATCTTTTACTTTATATGCCTAAAACACGTCTTGTTCTGAATTTAGAGTTAAAGCACTTCCAATACAACAAAAATGTGCATAAGCAAGTACAGGATATGAACATACAGCAAGTATGGATTTAAAGGCCAAAAAAAAACTTTAAAGATGGATTGTGTAACTTTTAGAAGGTTCTCTTGATGCAATAAAATATACATAACTATATCAGTAGTGTATAAAGACCTTACAAAATGAACTGTATTGTTTTTTCTTACATTATGCTGCGTTTACACCAACCGCGGTAGAGGCGTGAAGCGCGAGTGATTTCAATGTTAAGCCAATGTGAAGACACGTTGATGCGCGTTTGGAGATCTGGCAGCGCGGATGAGGCGTTTGGCGCGGCGCGAAAGGCACTTTTCCGCCCTGTTCGCGTGAATGGCGCAGATTGAGCACCCGGCCCGATACGCACAAATGGTGCATTTTGCGTTTGGCGCAAATTTGCGGCTGACGCCCGAGTTGAAAAATGTTAACTTTGGCGGATTTTCGCGCCGCGTTAACCAATCAGAAGCCTGCTTGCTGCTGTGGCGGCAGCCCCGCCCGGAGTCACTTATTCAACATGAAGGAATGCTTGATATTGTCCATGAGCAGTCACCCGGAGCTATACGACACAAGTTCTTATTTCTATAGAAACAGAAATAAAAAGGACCTCGCTTGGAAGAGTGTCAGTGAGGACATTGGGCAACCTGGCAAGTTGTAATACACATTTCACTTTTGAGTCACGTGACGTTTTCCCTCTATAGTAAGGTTACCAAATACAAACTGGTAACTCTCTCGATAAATGCACAATCAACATCAGTCATCTTGTAAACAGACAACCGAATAGCACTTGCCCCTCCCACAAGAAGCGGGGTTTGCCTCTGATGCGCGTCAAATGCTTGCTTTTTCTGCGCGTCTACTTCGCTCTACACGTGCGAATGCAATCAAACTGTTCAAGCGGCAAACTAGGCGCGGTAGACGCGATTTTGACACCTGAAACGCAGTTGGTGTAAACGCAGCATTAGAATGAGCCGTTTTTATCTACATACAATGCGAGTCCCATTACATGGAAGTCGCCACACAGCAATGTTTCTACAGTAGCCCTAAACAAACAAACTGCTCGTTTTGTCACTAAACTGTCTCAGGTAACGACATGTTTGTCTTGTGGCAGCTACCGTAGCTTCACTATGCATTTCGAAAGGTAGGGATGAGCTATCGACTGAGCTGTTGGTTCACTAGATGCCGCTAAAAATCTAAAAATGCAGAAGTAAGGACACATACCATCGCAACAAGAAGTAATCATTCCGTTCCTTGAGACGTGGGGAATTAAATGAAGATTAACATTCACAACGAGATATGTCTGCAAACTGGATTGAAACCATTCTGCGTGACTATAACTGCAATTAATTGACTGGCCGCTAGGGGCTGGAAACCAGGGGAGTCAATTCCAATAAAAATGCCCAAATTTAATAATATGTTTACAGCCTGGTACAAAAAGTGATTTTGGTCTATATAGCTAATTTTGCCCTTCAAGACAACTGTGAGGGGGTGAATGTTTTTGTAACTCATCCGTTTAAATTTATTAAGCCTTACATTTTTGGATAATTAAAGGCGTGGCCACTTTAGTGACGGGTGAACTGCTACCGCTGTCGATACCGTCGAGCTAGGAGGGCGT